>NC_059337.1:71082500-71385000 GCF_018350155.1 Leopardus geoffroyi
TTCAGCATTTCTGAGTGTGTAGATGAGAGGATTCAACATAGGTGTGATCACTGTGTAAAAGACAGAGAATACCTTATCCACGGAGAAGCTGCAGAAAGGCCTCAGGTAGATGAATACACATGGCACAAAGATCAGGCTGACCACTGTTAGGTGGGAGGCACAGGTAGAGAGTGCCTTGCTGTGGCCCTGACGGAAGCGAGTTCTCACAGTGATGAGGATGATGGCATAAGAGAATAGCAAGACCAAAAAGCAGATGAGAGATAACAGACCACTGTTTGAGACCATCAGCACCTCTAGTACATATGTGTCCGTGCACGCTAGCTTGATGACCTGTGGGACATCACAGTAGAAGTTGTCCAGTTCAATGGGACCACAGAAGGGCAGCTGTATGACCAGTGTGACCTGTGTGATAGAATGGATGAAACCCCCACACCAACAGGCAAAAACCAACTGAAAGCATAGCTGACGATTCATGACTGTCAAGTAGTGCAAAGGATTACATATGGCAACATACCTATCATAGGCCATGACTGTCAGCAGAAACATCTCACTGGCTCCCAGAAAGTGCAGGAAGTAGATCTGGGCCAAGCATCCTGAAAAAGAGATGACCTTGTCTTGCTGTAGGAAATCTCCTAACATCTTGGGCACGGTAACACAGCTCAGGCATAGGTCAATGAAGGACAGATGGCCCAAAAAATAGTACATAGGAGATTGGAGCAGGTGAGCATCAGCTCGCACTGTTACAATTATCAAGAGGTTTCCCAAAACAACAGTCATGTAAAAAAACAAAAATATTAAGAAGAGAAATAGCTGTAGCTCCCAAGAGGATGATAGGCCCAGAAGAACAAATTCTGTCACTTTAGAATCATTTCTTTTTTTCATCATCAAGTCAAGAATACCAAGTGACCTAGAGAAAGAAGAATTAAATTGGAAGAAGAAAGATTTAACTTAGACAAAAATTTATATATATATATATAATCATATATATATATATATATATATATATATGTATATATATATATATATATATGATTTGGGGTCTGGTGTTTATGGAATCATATTCCAAGATGAAAAACCTTTTTAAAAAAAATTTTTTAACGTTTATTCATTCTTGAAAGACACAGCATGAGTGTGGGAGACACAAAGTGAGAGAAGGAGACACAGAATCCGAAGTAGGTTCCAGGCTCTGAGCTCAGCACAGAGCCCAATGCGGGGCTCAAACTCATGCACAGTGAGATCATGACCCAAGCCACAGTTGGACACTTAACCAACTGAGCCACCCAGGTGACCCCAACATGAAAAATCTTAAGCAATTTCTGTGAGGTAGGAAATATATATTCCTGTATAAATAGAACAAGAAATATATTCCTGTATAAATAGAACATTGCATTCGTTCCAACCCTTCATTCCTATAATGCTTTTAAGTTACATTTACAACAAACTAGGGAGGGAGAAAATTACCTGGGCATGAGGTGATGAGAACGTGAAAATCATTCCATTTTTGTAAGAGACAAAACTATAGCCTTTAATGGCAAGAGTTCTGGAATGAAGTCTAGATCCAATGCCCAACTCAACCACTCTCCAATTCAGTGACCTCAGGCAAGGTATCAAACCCAAGTTTCATTCTTTGTTTATTCAATCTAATATAGGCATAATAATATCTTCCAAGGTTGTTTTGAGAATCAAATATAATCTATGAATAAAATGCACTTAAATAAAAAATTACTTAACTCCCTAAAGTGGGGCAGTATTTCTTATTAATCTCTATACTTACACCACAATGCTTACTGTGTAATAATTTATCAAATTGAAGGAATAATGCTTTGTACTATAAATTACTATACTGTACAAAGTTAGTAACTACTATAAATGCACATGTTAAGAAACAAATTAGGAAGGATTGAAAAGAAGCTCATGTTTTTTGTTTTTATTTATTATCATAGGCGATGGAGGTTGGAAAATTTGTAGAAACTGGGTAACAGGAAATTAAATCTTTGTCTTTAAAGTTTAAGGAATCATCTAACTTAAGATGAGTAGGATAGTGACTAGAACACACTAATCACCAAAAGCAGAGACCAAGGGCAATGATCCTTATCATTGAGACAGGTACAAAAGAGGCTCATTATGACCCATTTCATAGGAAAGGATAATGAGGGAAGTCAGAATTATGCTGCTTTTGGACTTTTCAACAACCATAGGTACACTTAAAAGAAATAAAGTTTACACTAAGATATTGTTTTATCCATTTTCTCCTTCTCTACATTTACATTCACTTGCAATATTGGGTGAGAATATCTCAGATTACAAATAAAAAAATCAGGGAACATTGGTACATTCTTTCCATTGAAGTGGTTAAGAATTAGCAGATGTTTCTCTGTCTAGATTAGATTTTCAATCTAGAACTAGCTCTTGGTAAAATATTAAGTGAGACAAAATTTGTATTTTTCTGTCTTCAGTCTGTTATGCATTCCAGGTTGTACTTGGTTCTTTCAAATAAGTCAGGTAAAGTTATCTGATAATTATTCAGATAATCCAAAAATAAGAATTCTTAATACCAAGAAATTTTGCTTTACACATTGTTTCAAGATAACCAAGTGAGAGAGATATTTGGGGCCAAAGAAACTTTTGGATGTCTTGATCATACCACATATGTGACCATCCTCTTCACCTGCCTATATCAGGTGCCCAGGTGCATTTAATTCTACAATCTGATAAATAATGGAGGAAACAATCTCACTCTGTAGATTCATTTTGGAAAACAAAACAAAGCAAAAAAGACAGGAAACCATTTTCTGTCATATGTACAGCCCTACTTGAACTCTAATAGAATGGAAGTTTCCCAATCCTCTTTGGATATACCAAAGATTGTGAATTTCCATATGGAAATGGCAATCTGGTGTTCTTTCCAATTATCTAAAATATTTAATTAGATGAGGTCAAGTTTTCATTGAAATTCTGCATCTAATTTCAAACCTCATCTTTGGAAAACTAGAAAGAGCCTGAGAAAGAACAACCAAAATTATTTTTTAAAAATTCAAAAGAGGTTTCTGAAAGCAAGGAAGAAAAAAACAAGTGGAAAAGCAGAATCCAAAGCATTCTTATAATTTATGGCTGAGTAATAATGTGATTATTTCCTAATGTGAAAACAATATGCAAAGGGTAGTCACTTGTATTACACACTTATTATTTCCATAGGACAGATATAAAGACAAGCTTGTACTAAAACAGACAAAATTAAACCAATCAGAAGGGTAGATTAAGAGTATGTAAAAAATGTTAAAACCTAATTACTCCAAAACATTGTTAAGTCTTAGTCTATGATCTAACTTTTTAAAGTAATATTTAATATTCAGGGACTTCAGTACAATAAATATTTTCAGATCATCCCTAGGACATTAGCATAATAGGACTTCACTAATAGTGATGTTGAAATCATTACATTTCGGGGCGCCTGGGTGGCGCAGTCGGTTAAGCGTCCGACTTCAGCCAGGTCACGATCTCGCGGCCCGTGAGTTTGAGCCCCGCGTCAGGCTCTGGGCTGATGGTTCAGAGCCTGGAGCCTATTTCCGATTCTGTGTCTCCCTCTCTCTCTGCCCCTCCCCCGTTCATGCTCTGTCTCTCTCTGTCCCAAAAATAAATAAACGTTGAAAAAAAAAAATTTTTTTTTAAAAAAAAGAAATCATTACATTTCATGAGACAAATACAGACAACTCTATATTTGAGTTTTAATTGAGGTATGGGCTAGATTCTGGTTATTCTTAAATTTCTTACTAACTGAAGAAATGTTCTACCTTCAGATAATATAAAAACACAATGCCAACCAATATAGAAAGTTCATTTGCGGTATTAACTGCCATGTTTGGAAGAAATATTTCCAGTTTCTGTATTTCTGAAGTCTCTGCTCACAGTAAGAAATCCAGCCTGTGAGTATTCTGTGAAGGACAAAACCAGCACTATCTCTAAGCATGAGGGACTGTCCATCACCTAAAAATACCTTCCACCACAACATTTTCCTAGGCTGACCCCCTGCTGGGATCTGGGAAGCAACATTCACCCTATCAAGCGTTTCAGGCTTCACATTCAAAGAATAAGAATTCGTGAAACTCAATAAAAATGTTTTTAAGTTGGCAAAAAGAGACAAAGGAATTGAGGAGAATGCTTAATGAGAAGTGAAAGCCTTTATGGAAGTACCAAAGCAGCACGGAGGAAAGAGAACAAAACCAAACTCTTTAAACAATCAAGGGCTATTTGTGGACAGTTAAGCAACTACTCTAGTTTTTCTACACAAGGAACTAGAGAGGTCTACACAGAAAATACTTTAAAAGAGGAATAAAATTTTCCTTGTGGGAGTGGTTGTGGTTTTTTCAAACAATGTATTTTGCTATTTTGTCTATTTTTGCCTGTGTTGAGCTAAAAGTATTCTCAGAAGAAGAAATTTGACCACAACAATGACAGAAAGAGATTTACCAGTTGAGACTTAAATGCTATGTGAACTTCTTTTGGGGGCATCTGATGTATTTTCTAATTTCTCCTGTAACACCAGGAAATGTATGAAGATGATACCTATGATGGTATCTCCAACTGAGAAGGAAGGTATAATCCTTCTGCTCTAATCTTTCTGCTCTAATCTTTGTTTGAAATATTGCATCTTAAATTTCATTTGGGAGAAATTAAGAATTTAGCAAAAAGCAACTGAAATAAATAAATGGAAAATAGGATCTAAGAGGAACTACTGTAGAATTAGGTAATCCTAAAACAATACTGCCATGGGTCCAGTGCTTTTGTTATATTAAGCTGATCCTATTTTATCCAAACCTTGTTTTTACCTTCCAAGACATCACCAGTCCTAGAATTCCCTGATGCTATGAGAATTTCATTGCTCTGTGAATGCATCTAAGGGTATAAACCTAGAACAAACTCAAATGATTTCTTAAATTTAAAAACAATGAATGTCAGAGAGGTATAAATATGGTTTCAGAGATAGATAGAGGAGTAAATGGGGTGAGTGGAGCTTTAAAAAAACACATTTTAGAAACTTACATGATTACATGTCAGGAGCTATGTGGGTTTGAGGAAGGAATATGTTACCCTGCTATTCCTCCCACCAATCTCTTCATACTTTCAGACCAGCAAAATTATAAATTCTCAGATGATCATCATAGTTGCCCGAGTCTGTGCCCTAACTGCTTTCTTATAAGTCATGCTCTAGTTGAGGCCTGGCTGTACAATTGGAAAGACCTCTTGTCCCCAGGGCTCTGGATGTGTCTGAGGCTTTTATGGTTCTTATGCCATTGCTCAGCCTAATGAGCCTTAGGATTCTCTAGGCTGCTGTTGTCTGAATCTCAGTTCTTGCTAAAAAGCTGAGCTTAGACCCCACAGACTCCAAAACAGTCAGACCTTATTGCATAACACAGCCCACCCCTTTTACTTACTTTGGATTGATTAATTTGGCACTGGTTATGCTACCAATTTCCATGTGTCAATCTATACCTGAGTAAAATGATTCTCACTGCTTTCTATATGAAACATGGTCCTGAAGTAGGCAAGGCTGAATGATAAATACTAAGTTAGCACTGCAAGCTATAGAAGCAGAAACACTTCCCTCAAGGTGTCACAGAGCCTTCATTACAATACCCGAGTCTCTTGATGATGCTTCAAGCAACTTACCTAATTGGTGCCTATGTATGGATCTTATACAGAAAACACAGCTGCTGTGATTAGTAATTGAATGTTTTTTATAAATTGTTGCTGTCACATATAATTTTTTAAATGCTATAAACAAAATTCTCAAAAAGGTGCTTAAAACGTCAAAAATTATATTTAACTCTTAATGAAGAAGAGCAGGATAATGAAGCCAGTTCAAAAGATAATATAAAAATGTGGCTTCAACTCTGGAAAACAGTGTGGAGGTTCTTTAAAAAATTAAAAATAGACCTACCCTATGACCCAGGAGTAGCACTGCTAGGAATTTACCGAAGGGATACAGGAGTACTGATGCATAGGGGCACTTGTACCCCAATGTTTATAGCAGCACTCTCAACAATAGCCAAATTATGGAAAGAGCCTAAATGTCCATCAACTGATGAATGGATAAAGAAATTGTGGTTTATAGACACAATGGAGTACTACATGGCAATGAGAAAGAATGAAATATGGCCCTTTGTAGCAACGTGGATGGAAATGGAGAGTGTGATGCTAAGTGAAATAAGCCATACAGAGAAAGACAGATACCATATGGTTTCACTCTTAAGTGGATCCTGAGAAACTTAACAGAAACCCATGGGGGAGGGGAAGGCAAAAAAAAAAAAAAAGAGGCTAGAGTAGAAGAGAGCCAAAGCATAAGAGACTCTTAAAAACTGAGAACAAACTGAGGGTTGATGGGGAGTGGGAGGGAGAGGAGGGTGGGTGATGGGTATTGAGGAGGGCACCTTGTGGGATGAGCACTGGGTGTTGTATGGAAACCAATTTGACAATAAATTTCAAAAAAATGAAAAATAAAAAATAAAAATGTGCCTTCATATAGAGTATTAAAAAAAACATTGAAATAAAATTTCTAAGTTATATGTAAACTGGTTAATGTCCTAAAGGGCAACACAGTCTTAACCTTTGGGATTACCTTTTCTACCACACTAAAAAGAAAATTAACACAATTTAGCAGTTTTCTATTACATCTCTCTTCTTAGCATCCAGAATATGAGAAATAAATTTGTTTATATGTCACCCAATCTATGGTATTTTTGTTATAGCAGCCCAAAAGAACTAAGACAGTAACTAACTTCTATTTCCTCACTAGCACAAACAGAAGAGTTGATATTTGAGAATATCTTTCACACACAAGCATCTCAGCAGATCACCATATTGCATACATTTCATAAATGCCTATAATCCCATGCATCTCTTTTTATATTTCTTAAATAGGAAGCAAATTAAAATTGGGCCTCACAATCAATATTTTTGTGTTCTATCTTATTAAGAGTTGTCTAGGTATCCAAAGATTTTTCATCAATTATCAAGTTAGTGTTAGTCCAAGGCCTTAAAGTTAATAAAGGATATTGGAAATTATATATAAGATGACATTACAGAGCAACACAATTACTATTTATAAACTATTTATTAGAAAACATTCAATTTGGTTGAACACATAATTTTACATTTTTAATAATGCTTGATATGTGAAAGTAATGCTAGCTCATCTGATCAGTAAAACCAGTAGATGAAGTTTATTAAATTCATATTAACCAATTTTCCTATGTGAAAACAAAGTGGTCTTACAAAAAATAAAATGTAAATTTGTGTTATATTCTAATCTATTATAAATGATGAAGAAAAACTTATAGTTCCTTCTAAACCAAACTAACCAGCCCTTTTGATTTGTCCAAGGAATTATTCTGAATACCTGAACTTGGATTCTTACATATGAACGCTTCTGAGATATCAGTTTCTGTTAGAAGCTGTTCATTTTTTTCTTAAAAGGCTAGCGCATTTAAATTGTTAGAAATTCAATTTATTTCTTTCCCTTATTTAAAATTTGTGAAAGAACTTATTCTCCATAACCAACTAGAATTAGAGCGCCATTAAATTGAAGAAGCTCTACAATTGAAGCTCTACAATACAATTGAAGAGCTCTACAAGCTCTGTTCTTGTTCCTAGAAGAAAATATTTAATTTAGCACTCATACAAGAAGGATAAAATATTTCATCATTTACATACACAAAGAGAACTTTCAGCTGCAGTTAACAAATCCGCAGTTAAAAAAAAAATATGAACACAGATAACTGCAAATCTGCAGTTAAAAAAAAATATGAACACAGATAACATGTAAAAATTCCTATAGAAAAAAAAAAGAACATGTATTTTCATTCAACAATTATTTATAATGCTACAAATATATGCCAGGCACTATGCTAATGACTGAGTTCATAATTATTTTGAACAGAAGAGACACTGTCCCTCACAGAGTAAACATTCTAATATGAAAGACAGACAAGGTATAAAATAATTGCAGATTTTGATAACTGCTATGAATGAAAAAAAAAGGGTAATGTAATAGAGAGCAAGTGAGAGGCACCAACGTTAGAGAGCATGGTGACTAAAATACAGTGAACAAGGGGGAATATGAGATGAGTTTCAATAGGTAGCCAGAGTCCTATAGGTCATGGTGAGGAGTTTGGACTTTATTCTAAAAAGAGTGGAAAGAATTTGAAGTAATTTTTAAAAAGTAACTGAAATTATTTCATAAATTTTTTTATAGTATCACTCTAGAAGGATCAGATAGAGGAAAATGGGAAAGCAGGTAACTGGCTGCCTTCCAGAAAAGAACTAATAATATTACACTAGGATACTGGCAAAGGAAATAGGCATAAATGGATAGATTTGATATTTTTAAGAGATCAGACATTTTTAAGCATGGATTCATGTAAAAGCAGTAGAAACAAAGAGAAATGGACAAATTAAGATTTTTTTAGAAGTAGAAATGACAAGAGTTGCCTTAATTACTAATAATAGAAACCTAAATTGTTTAGACCTACTACCAACAGAAAAAAAATGATAAAATGCATCAAAAAAACTAACAAGATAGAAGGGAACAACAACACTGGATTCTTTGGGTGATTCAGAACCCAGAGAAATAAACAAAACAGTGGAGCATGAAACCTTCATTTTCCCTGACAGGATTGTGTCAGGGTAAATGAGGGATTCATTTCAGGAGCTTTGCAAAAAGAAGTTAAGGCCCAGGGTCTTCCCTACATGGGGAGCCTTATAATAAATACTCTTCATCTTAAGCACACAAAGGGGGACACAAAGAGTTATATCTTTAGGATAAGTGGAAAACAGAACTACTGGGTATTTACCCAAGGAAAACAAAGACATTAATTCAAAAAGACATGTGCTATATTTATTTCAGCATTATTTACAGTAGCCCAGGTATGGAAGCAATCTAAGTATCCATGAGTAGATAAATGGATAAGGAAGATGTGGCAGATAGAGATAGATAGATAGATAGATATAGTTAGACAGATAGATAGATAGATGATATAGGTATACATACACACACACACACACAATGGAATATTTCTCAGTCACAAAAAAAGGACTTGTTGTTGCCATTTGCAACAACATGGATGGACCTAGAGAACATTATGCTAATAAAATAAGTTGGACTGAGAAAGACAAATATCATGTTTTCATTTATATGTGGAACCTAAAGTACAAAACAAATGAATAAACAAAAAATCATATCTATAAATACAGAGAACAAACTGATGATTGAAAGAGGGGAGGAGGATGGGAAAATGGGCAAAATGGGTAAAGGAGATTGGGAGTTGCAGGCTTCCAATTATGGAGTAAATAAGTCACAGAACTAGAAGGCAGGAACTAGAGTCTATTTTTCTTCACATTCCTTTACAGCTATTATTTTTGTCTTTAGTTTCCATTGTTTATAATTTGTAGAGTGTGAATTTTTAATTTTCAGTGTTAGAATGTATTGGACTTACTCTTTGAAGTTTTAGTTTTTTATGCTTGACCAAATCTAAAAAATTTTTCAGATATGATCTCTTTAAATATTGTTTCTGACTTTTCCTGTCTTCAGGATTACTAATTAAACTGTTAGACTTCCATATTTAACCTCTCTTCCATTTTTCTCTCTTTTTTGTCTATTCAAAATGCATTAATGTAGAAGGTTTTCTGATGTAGTCTCTAGTTAATTTATTTTCTTATTTGCTGTCCCATCCACTATTAAACCTGTCCATAAATTTTTAATTTTCATTATATTTTCATTTTTATTTCTGGATAGTTATATTTTCTCAAAAAAATATATATCCCAATATCCATTAATAAGCATGTTTATACATCTGCCTGGTGTCATTGGATGTGGATGTTATGCAATAGAGAAGTTGAAATCAATTGCCATGATGGAAGAAATCTGTTAGGGATGGGAAGGATGGATGTTAAAAAAACGATGCTGACCTTTAGCTTTTATGGAGAAGAAATGCCTGCCAGCTGCTAACTCAGTGGTGGGGATGTGTCAGCAAAAAGTGAATCTAAATACCACAGAAAACAAATCTACATGCCAAATGTTACTGTTCACTAAGGCAGAAGAAAATTCCAGTGAATTTCCAATATCCTTGCAAACTTGATGCTAATAAAAGTATCTCCATCACAGTGGGCAATTCCCCACCATGATGTACACAAATTTTGGAAAAAATTTCTTCATTACAAAATGGACATATTTTCATTTGGATTGGTACAAAAGATAATAGTTGACAACCTGTGGTATGTCTACCACAGATGACATTAAGATGGAAAGAACTGATCCTAGACAAAATTATTAAGTGGGTAACTATATCTTGGTTCCTGTTCACTCTACCTTTTGTAATTCTTCCCAATCACCATATACATATTGTGGTTCTAACTTACACTGACTCTTGATGCTCAAAGATCCCCGCATTGCACTATAATGACCTATAAATGTTTTATTCTTCAATTTTTTTTTGCTCAAATGCCAAATACAAATGGGAATTTGATTATTCTTTGTTACTATGCCTGATTCCAGAAATTCCCTAAAAAGTCAGTCAGATGATGAGATCTTAAAGAAATATGCAGGAAACATATTAGAGGAAATATTTTTGTAATATGATTATATGGGCCCCTTATACTCAACAAAAAAAGGATAATTCTTAAAAAAAAAAAAAGTACATGCACACACAAAAGCTTATAAGAGGGATACCTGGATGGCTCAGTCACTTGAGCATCCAAGTCTTGATTTCTGCTCAGGTCATGATCTCAGGTTCCTGGAATCGAGACCTATGCCAGGCTCTGCACTGATAGATTCTCTCCTCTCTCTCTATCCCTCTCCTGCTCATGCACTCTCTTTCTCTCTATCCCTCTCTCTCAAAATAAATAGACTTAAAAAAAAAAGCTTAGAAGAATGTTAAGAGAATCTTGAGAGAGCTCATCATGCTATGACACTACAAAGCTAATACAATAAGACATTAATTCTGAAGAAAACCAAAAATGTAAAATGTACCATAATGGATTTACTTCCTGCACTAGAAACAAATATTTCAGTCTTTAAGTTGTCCATTTTTTTTCCTCATAAGCCAGAAATTTTTTTTCTACATCTCTCTGGGGATTGACAATAGGGCTGCCTCCTTTCCCTAGAGGAACCTTGGTTTTACAAAATAAAGGACAATTCATAATTAGCTTTGAGTTCAGGAGACACAGCCACATATTCATCTTACACAACTATTTATTTTTCCTAGTTCTTCTACCAAAGACACCTAATCACAGAAGGTAAAGGCAGATGCTGGCCTGAGAGACTAGCCTACCCAAAGGACTACCAAAGGACTACTGAGGTGAGAAGTCACTTTTTAAAATACACAAGGGGCCAATCTCTGGAAATACAGACTAGAAATATATAGAGAATAGGGTCCTCTCCAGAACTCCATTTCTATATTAAATGTTTTATGTAGGTGTTACTTGAATCCTTTCATCCAAATTAAAAATTGGAAACAATTTCCAATATCTTTCCCACATCATCTTCCAGGCCTCTCCCCTAATGAGACTCTGGCAACCACTGCACAGTTAATTGAACAAGAGAGAGTTTGTTTTTCAGTGAAGGTCTTGGAATCCACACTTTTGAGACTAAAATTGAGACTGAGAAGAAAGGACATAGCTACCAGTATGCAGAAATTGCATCATGCTCCTACCTTTTTTTTTCCCCTAGAGAAATAATCCTAATTTTTGTTATTGTTCTTAGTATCTTTGATGAAAGATCTGAAGGACAAAATCCAAATAGCTTTAATTCCTGGCAAAGTCGTGGTGTTTGCCACTAACTGAGGTAAGTATAGATGAATCAGCTTTCTAAAACATTAATTTTTCTAGCTTTTTCACAACTCCAAGATAGGTTCTTTTGAAAACAAGAGTCAGTTATGACAAGAACTCATAGAAGATAATGTTAAACAGGACTGAAAGCATTGTTTCCCTGATTCCATTTTAGGAGCTGTATGTACACATCACTCCAGGGTTCCAAAGAGACATAGCACGGAAGACAAAGTCACAATACAAATACCATTCACTAGGAAGTCTTAGCAGGTTATGAAATTAGGAAAAGCAAATCATTTTTGAGATGTTTCATAAATGCATTTAAAACTAATGTTGGCTCTTCATGTCGTGTGTATATATATGTAAATACACACATACATATTTAACTCATGAGTAGCCACAGCTGGGAAAATCACAGTAATGGTTTTATCTGGTAAAAATAGATCCTATGATATCACTGCAAGCTGAGAGAAGCAGACCCAGGCAGAAAACCTGGCCAAACCAAGATAATGGCATGGAGAAATTAAAAGTCCTGCAGGATATGTCAGACATAAACATACTTAATACCAACACCAGAAGACTCCTTGGGCAGAGCGAAGTATTTCTTTACCTTAAGTGAAGAAACCAAATCAAACTATTTCAGGTCTTTCCTCTTCCCTGAGTTGCTATACATTTTCTTCATTAGGTTGGCCACAGAAACCAGATCATTAAATGTTTGGGGAAATAATCAACTCAATCTAGATCAGAACACAAACTCCTATTTCTTCTTAAATACTAAGTCAATCTGTTCCACTGGCTGCTTCCTCCAGTTATATTTCTTCTTGGGCTTCATGGAGTACTTTTCTTCTAATAATACTTTTACAGAAATATGAATTGAAGTAGCAACTGTCTGAAGTGGGCCACAAGAGCAGAGAAAAGCAGAGTTTCTCAAAGAAAATCTTCTGGGTCCATAGTGCTGCTTTAGAGTGATTTAGTCTTGAGGGAAAGAAATGTATCAGGGCTACATCTACCCACCCTAGGACCTTGGTCATGTAGCTGTATTTGATAACTAGAGTATTCAGATGGCACAGACATCGAGAAGTCCTAGGAAAGCAATTTGGGCAGCTCCTTGTTATGGTTCCCAGGTATCTTCTCAGTACTTTCATAGGTCATATTTACAACCTTTCCCTTTTCTCTGTGGACAACTGAAAGGAATAGGCTTCACTAGGACCCAAAGGAACCAGTGCATATACATTTGTAGTGTAGGCTGGGTCCACTTCAGGATCTCAAATAGGATGACTAACCATCCATCCTGCTTCCCTGGGCCTAATGGGTTTCCTGAATCACAAGGCGGTCAATGCTAAAATTGGGACAGTTCCAGACAAACAGGTACATTTGGTTACTCTAATCACATACCATATTGGTCTACTACCTCCTCTTTGTGGTATGCCCTTACTCTCATCTGCCCCTACAACTTCCCTCCCAGCTTCAAGGTCTAATGGAATGGTTCTTTCCCTACATACATGAAATGATTAAGGGCTTCTAGATAGAAATCTGAATTAAGATTCAACTGAAGGTATAATGATTTACTCATTTAACAATTACATAGTACATATGGCCTAAAACATAATGTATTAGATACAGAAAAAGAATCAAAGATGATTAACAGTTGGTCTCTATTCTCAGAAGTTGATAGTCTAGTAGGTAAGCTAAAACATGTAAAGAAATATCCATGATACAAAGTATAAGGTGTAACTTATTTAGTGCAGAAAACTACCAGAGATTTTAGAATGTTACTTCTCATTCATTCTAGCTTAAAAAAATAATGAGTCATTTGTTTAATGTTGATTTAGCAAATATGTGGGCATGGCTATAGAGGCTGCACTGCACGAGGCATTGATAATATAGAAATGAAAAACATAACTTCTGTCTCATAAAGCTTATACACTGAAGAGATAGAAAAGCAAAAAGATAGAAAGAAAGAAGGAAGGAGCAAAAGACACCTTAGGTAGGGAGAACAGCATGTCATTTGATGGAAATGCAACTATTCTTACTGGACATTGAGCTCAAAGGTGCACAGGGAAAGAGATGAGGTTAAATAAGTAGATAAAGATCAGATCATGAAGGACATTGTATGTTATGCTCAGTTGTTAGGATTTGGTCTCATGGTGATGTCTCATTGCTGCACAGATTACATCCTAAATGAACATCTCTGGATCAGGATCCTCTTCTGAGTCAGTGAGAGAATTCATCCTTCTGGGTTTTCCCTGCAGCAGGGAGATTCAGGTCATCCTGTTTATGTTCTTCTCCATCATCTACCTCCTGACTCTCATGGGAAATGGAGCCATTATCTGCGCTGTTTTTTGGGATCAACATCTCCACACCCCCATGTACATCCTGCTTGGGAATTTTGCATTCCTGGAGATCTGGTATGTCAATTCCACTGTTCCAAACACACTGATCGACTTCCTCTCAGAGACCAAGACCATCTCTTTCACTGGATGCTTCCTTCAGTTATATTTTTTCTTTTCCATGGGCTCCACTGAGTGCTTCTTTCTCTCAGCAATGGCCTTTGATCGCTATTTTGCCATCTGTCATCCTCTGCATTATGCCACAGTTATGACCAGACAACAGTCTTTCAACCTAGCAATTTCCTGTTGGGTATGTGGCTTTCTCTGGTATCTGGTACCTGTTATTCTCATCTCCCAACTGCCTTTCTGTGGTCCTAATGCAATTGACCACTTTGTATGTGACTCAGGCCCACTGCTGACCCTTTCATGTGCTCCTGCCCCCGTGTCCAAGCTCATCAGCTATACCCTAAGCTCCCTCATCATCCTCCTTAGCTTTCTCTTCATCCTCATCTCCTATGCCCTGGTTCTACTTGCTGTGCTTCAGTTGCCCTCAGCATCCAGTCGGCATAAGGCCTTTTCGACATGTGGATCCCATTTGTCCGTGGTGCTGTTATTCTACGGGACGATTATGGTGATGCACGTGAGCCCTGGGTCCAGCCATTCTACCCTGATGCCAAAGATCATGACCTTGTTCTATGCAATGGTGACTCCACTCTTCAACCCTTTGATTTATAGTCTTAGGAATAAGGAAATGAAAAATGCTCTCTGGAAAGTTCTGGAAAAGTTTAAAATGTCTTTAAAAGTCTTTGACAGCAAACCCAGCAGAAGTGTGAAATAATCTAGTTTAGTATGATATGGGTGAAATGGCCACCCTTTTACTTTCATTCACTTGAGCAGTCATTCATTGGACATATAGTCACTGAAAGCCTCCTCCATATTAGACACTTTGCTTGGCACTGGATTATAAAGATAATTAGGAAGATAATTCAGACCGAGTCTCTTACATCAAATAACAATCTGGTAGGGGAGAGAGACAAGTAAGAAGATAATCGCCATAAAATGCAATAAATGTTCTTATCAATATACATACAATTTGTCACAGAAACACAAAGAAAGAAACATTTAATTTTGCCTGGGTTTTGTGGTGGTAGAAATTAGTGTTAAGGAAAACTTCAGTCAAAGCAATACGAGACATTTGTGTCTGTGGTGGGAATAGGGAAAGCCTTATGTTTCTGTTCAACTTCTAGCTAGATTTTTCAATTACATTGTGATGTCTTTGAAAGGATATGGGGCTTTAAATCAGAAGGTCTGGATAGGAACTCATTCTTCCATCAATCAACTATGTGAATTTGGCAAGTCACTTAATTTCAACTAAAATTGGAATGGTAATTTCTACACAAGAGAACAATTAGTGTGGGGTTCTAATGAGATAATGAGTCATCTCTTGCACATAGAAAGCATGCAATAAATGTTAAATGAATATGAATATTTATGAATTCTGTGTTTTCATGTTCTTTAACAAAATCAAAAAAAATCACTGACTCCGCATGTAAGTCACCTCCCATTACTATCGGCAAAGCCCTTTTACAACAGATCTCCTCGACTTTTCTTGGAACATAGAGTAGATTTCTTTCATTTACATCCAAAATACCCTGTGATTAAGTTTTTCTTTGGTTTGGTTTAGTTTTGGTGTACATGCACACACAGTATTCTAAAGAATTAATCCTCAAACTGGCTTTTGTATATCCATGGGAATACATGAAGACTTTCCAAGAGGTACATAAGCACAGATAGGTCAATTTCCGGATCCTCCACTTACATATGTACATTTTCCTAAATCTGCTGTGCCTGAGAACACACAGGTTGCTGGAGCTTCATAAGGCCTCATTTCACACAATCACTCTTCTCCCACTTCAAATATAAAGCTTGCCTTTCACCTATTCTGATCTTAATATTAACATTGCTTAAGTATACATACTTCTAGTTAGGGCATTAAATGAGTCATTTGAAATACTGATCTACTGTGAGAGTGAGTGAACTTAACTGTCAGATAATAAATCCTTTTGTTAACAGGTGGTTTACCAATTATTTGTTTCCAACACAATTAAAGTAGAATGGCTTTTTGGGGTTGTCCCAAAAGAAAAACTGAGGCAAGGCCTTGGGTGCAGGTAGTTTATTGGGAAGTAGATTCAGGAAACAGGAATGGGGACTAAGAAGAAGCTACAGTAATCACTGAGGGATTGATTCCCCTAGAACCTCTGAGAATTGTCTATCTGAATGGCATGAGGCTAAAACGTTTATCAAATAACTATGGTTGCACCTTTACTCCTTATGTTTCCAAAATGTATTGGCTGGTATGCTAAGCCAGCAGCTGTGACTTCAGAAAATGCCCTGGGAAGAAAGCAGAACAACACATGGGTGTGGACTGAGGGGGAAGGGATGCCATCAGGCTGATTCTGAGCTCCCAAGGGACTCTATGCAGCCAAAATCAGAGGTGGGTCAGGAAGCTCAAAAACATTCAGTACAGAGGCTACTTAATTGATTTGCTTAACAGACAATTACAAATAATATTGTAGTTAACAGGCAAAATGTGGTGTGGTAAGAACCAGGCTGTTTGAATTCAAATCCTGGCCCCTCCCATCTGCATGACTCCATTATTTCATATTTAAAGAGGTAACAATAAGAGAACTTTCTTTATAGTGCTGAGGTAAGGATAAAGTGAATTCATGTACTTGTCAGAGAACCTAGCAAAAGTGAATACTAAACTACCTCCATCATTATGATATTTTGTTCTTCTGTCTGCAGATAATTTATTCTCAGTACAGGCTCTCATTTGGAAGTTAATTTTCCGTCCAAAAGAAAATTCCCAATTACTAGAATGTAGCTGAAAACATAGGCATTAGAACAGAGTTAACTAGTCAAAACAATGCATACTCAGATCAGAGTGTGATAGAGTATAGAATATACCAATAATATAGGCATTCCTGAGTCACAAAGCAGAAATATTAGTGTCTTAAAGGAAGAGCAGACTTTCTCAGCAATACAACTGACAAAGACTATCTTAACATAGGTTATGAGCAAATGCACATGCAAATGCTGAATCACCCATATTAAAAAAAAAAAAAGCCCTCATGTAAAAGAACATAAGACATGCTGAAAATTACCAGTATAGTCAACACATTGTAAAAACATTTATAAACAAATGTTCCCCAGAGTGAAACAGATTATTATGTTATTATCATAGGCACTTATTTCATGAGAAGGAACTAGAACTTGATATCAGATCTCTACTTTCAATAGTTTATTGTGTAATACTTATAGTTTAATGAATACATTATATTGAAGATCATATACATTTCTTATTTTTATAGATTGGACTTTCAGAGATAATATGCTCTCTGTCTTCTTCAAATTCCTAGTTAACCTCTTTACTTCAAATATTGCTATATATCATTCTTTCTCAACTAGGAGTATCTATCAAAATCAATAGGACCTTTCTACAAATTATATTTGCCTGAACCCTGTCCCTGGAGATTCTAATTCAGAAGACGAATGATGTGTCTTAACACGTCAATTTTGTAACAAAATCTCTACAGATGAGTCATGTTCACACAACCCAGTTAAGAAAAGCAATTTTACGAATCAAAACCACATTGAGATAACACCTCACACTGGTCAGAGTGGCTAAAATTAACAACTCAGGAAACCATAGATGTTGGCAAGGATGTGGAAAAGGGGGAACCCTCTTGCACTACTGGGAATGCAAACTAGTGCAGCCACTCGGAAAAACAGTGTGGAGGTTCCTCAAAAAATTAAAAATACAATTACCCTACAACCCAGCAATAGCACCACTAGAAATTTATCTAAAGGATAAAGGAGTACTGATTCATAGGGTCACATGTACCCCAATGTTTATAGCAGCACTTTCAACAATAGCCAAATTATGGAAAGAGCCTAAATGTCTATCAACTGATGAATGGATAAAGAAGATGTGGTATACATATACAATGGAATACTTCTTGGCAATGAAAAAGAATGAAATCTTCCCATTTGCAACAATGTGGATGGAAATGGGTGTATTATGCTAAGAGAAATAAGTTAGAAAAAGACAGATATCGTATATTTTCACTCATATGTGGAATTTGAGAAACTTAACAGAGGACCATAGGGAAAGGGAAGGGAAAAAAAAGTTACAAACAGAAAGGGATACAAACGATAAGAGACTTAAATACAGAGAACAATATGAGCATTTAGGGGGGTGGAAGGTTTGGGGGGGCAGGGAAAATGGGTGATGGGCATTGAGGAGGGCACTTGTTGGGATGAGTACTGGGTGTTGTATGTAAGCCAATTTGACAATAAATTACATTAATAAGAAAAAAACTGTTTCCTGCTCCTATTCAAATCCTCTTCTTCCATTATTCTCATCAGAGAATAATGACCCTCTGCTGTAGCCCACACTGTCCACATTCCAAATCAGCTAAAATCCCTGTGGCTCTTCTTTAATACAAAGTCAATGCACTAATTGAAGAGAAAACCTAATCATTCTATTTACAATACTCCAATTTTAAATTCTTTCTACAGAATCCTAAGCAACTACAGTTCTACCACTCTATTTGCTGTTGTTAAATTACTGCTAAAATCCATGCAAAAGACAGGACTCAAAGAATGTGTTCTCCATAAAGTTTTAGAAAAATTTTAGACTGCAGTTACCTATGAGAGTGGTCTCAATCTCTCTTCCCTTTCCTCTCTTCCTTTTCCTCTCTCTCATTCTCTCTCTCTCCAAATATTCTCAGGGATATCTCTGGCTTTTGGCAGAAAAAGAATTTGCCTTCAAGTTAGGCAGTTTCTAAAAATAGTCTTCTCCACTATACAGATACCATTTACTCTGTGATAATTTTGTTGCTACATAACTAAACTCTTTCCTGACTCTCAAGCCAGAGTTCTATCTAATCATATCATGACCTGTATAAATGCTCTTACATATCAAAACAAAAACTCAGTATCTATTATTTGTGAATCAGAGTTGTTTCCACTGCTAAATCTGGAAAGGATCATTTTTGTGCAGGGGATATGTGTATTCCTTTGCCCTGAAAGCCTTACAACCTTCATGCTATGGACTGAATATTTGTGTTGCCCCAAAATAATACATTGAAATGCTAATCCTCAATGTGATGGTACAGTATTGGGAGGTCACAAGAGTGGAGCCATCATGAATGGGATTAGTGTTCTTATAAAAATGACCCCCGAGAGATCCACTGTGTGAGTATTCACAGTGACAACCATCTGTGAATAAGAAGCATGTCCTCACCAGACTCTGAATCTGCTGGCACCTTGGACTTTCCAGTTTCTAGATTTGTGAGAAATAGATTTCTGTTATTGATATGCCAGCCAGTCTATAGTAATTTTGTTACAGCAGGAAACAGACTAAGACACTTCAGGAAGTAGATAGCTTTTTAGTACCATGACCTTTCCAAGCATAAACGCCTCACATGCAGCCTGGTTTTTCTGGTGTCATACAATGACAAAACCACCCCACATTGGCAACTTTGTGCTATCATAAAATATGTTGAGAATTGCAAAACTCTCTACAGTTTTTAATTCTCTTCTTTGTAGGTATTATGGCCACACTCAGGATAGCATTTGTCAAATGATGCATAATCATTGTTGAACTATCTTTACCAAATAATGAGGTTTACATATCATTCAGTCACAGATTCTTAAGAATGGAAAGAAACTTCTAGATAAGCCCATTCAGCTATACATCTAATGCTCCACCCCAACAACTGGTTCTCTAACGTATTGAATTCCCATCCAGTGATGAGAAAGTTATTTGATTTCTGCCCAAGAAAAAAAAAAATCCTTGTAATTTTGTGTGGTGATGGTTATGGGTGTTAACTAGACTTATTGTGGAAATCATGTTGTGATATATACAAATATTGAATCACTATTTTCTACATGTGAAACTAACATGTTATACGTTACTTATGTCTCAATAAAAATATTTAAAAGGTCTTTAAAAATTTTGGGGGACCTGGAGGGACAATAAAATATATATGCTTATAAAATATATTAACAGGTCAAGGCTAAAAATAAACTCATCTGAGGGGTACCTGGGTGGTTCAGTCATTTGAGCATCAGACTCTTGCTTTCGGCTTAGGTCACGATCCCAGGGTTATGGCATAAAGGCCCATGTCAGGCCCTGTGCTGTGCATGGAGCCTGTTTAAGATTCTCTCTTTCCCTCTGCCTCTCTCCCATGCTCATGTACTCTCTCTCTCTTAAATAAAAAAAGTTAAAAAATTTTTTAAATAAATGAAAATAAACTCATCTCAACACAATCACTTCATTTACTAAAATGGACAATTAAAATCAAATTAATCTAAATCACCATTATTTGTTTTTCCTGCTTTGAGCATAAGTCTTCTCACTGATAATACTGTAAAACAAATACTGAGACAACAATAAGGGAAAGAGATCCTATGAGTTTGGGCAGACTTAAGGCAAAGCATATTAGAGAATGAAGAAAAGAAACTAATTGCAGTAGATGTGGGTAGTGACATTATTAATATTTAAACTAGTCCTCTAGCTATTTGTTGTTTTAGGAACTTGTAATAGATGGAGACACAAGGTCTGAGGGGATGGATCATGAAAACAAAAAATTTTTAGATTGACATTACTTGAGAGAAGCAATTTGTTGACTTGATGGGTCTCTAATCTGCCTATTTCTTTTTCATTCTCTGGTTCATCCAAAGTAGCTTCCTTACTGTAAGGCTTTCTTCCTTACCCACTCCCATCCTCTCCCTTCCCCCTCCTAGCATCCCAAAAATTCACATCACAGCTAAACCACCCTTTCCATCAAGGTTCTCTATACACAGTTTCTCCTAGCTAGAATGCTCTCCTCATTCAGGTGAGTTCTACTGTTCTCGTTGAACCTCATGATAACTACAAACCCAAAACCTATGACAGACACACAAAAATAAAGAGAAAGAAAGCCAAACAAAACACTATGATACTCATCCATTACAAAGAAAGAGGGCAAGAGAAGAAGAAGAAAGGAACAAAAAATAACTACAAAAACAATCAGGAAACAAATTTTAGATTAAATGATAATAAGTACATGCCCATCAATAAAGACTTTAAATCTAAATGGAGAATCTTAAATTCTCCAATCAAAAGGCATAGAGTGGTGATATGGATAAAAAAAAAAAATAAGACCCATCCATATACTGCCTACAAAAGATTCATCTCAGCCCTAGGGATGCAAACAGACTGAAAGTGAAGTGATGATAAGACATTCACCATGCAAATAGAAGTGGAAACAAAAACTGGGGTAGTAATACTTAGACCAGACAAAATAGACTTTAAAACAAAGAGTGTAACAAGAGACAAAGAAGGGGATTAAATGATAAAGGGATCAACCTAGCAAGAGGATAACAATTTTAAATATCTGTGCACCCAACACTGTAATATCTAAATGCATAAAGCAGATATTAACAGACATAAAAAGAGAAATTGATGGTTATAAAATAAAAGTAAGAGACTTTAACATTCCACTTACATCGATGAATAGATCATTCAGACACAAAATTAATAAGGAAATAATGTCTTTGAATAACACAGGCACCAGATGAACAGAACATATACATGTAAAATATTTGATCCCAAAAGAACAGAATATATGTTCTTTTCAAGTGTACATGGAAAATCCTCCAGATTAGATCACATATTAGGTCATAAAATAAGCCTCACTAAATTTAAGAAGATTGAGATCATACCATGCATGATTTCTGAGCAAAATGCTATGAAACTAGAAATAAATCACAAAAGAAAAAAAACCTAAGAAAAACACGAACACATGGAGACTAAATGATACTAAACAACCAATGGATCAATGAAGCAAAGAAGAAATCGAAAAATACATGGAGACAAATGAAAATGAAAATACAACAGTCCAAATAATCATTGAGACACAGCAAAAAGTGGTTCTGCGAGGGAAATATAAAGCAAACAGGCTTACCTCAAGAAACAAGAAAAAACTTAAACAGTTTAACCTTACACCTAAAGGAACTAGAAAAAAAAAGAAAAAAACAAAGTCAAACATGAGTAGAAGAAAGGAAATACTAAAGATCAGAGCAGAAATTAATGATGTAAAGACTTAAAAAAACAACAGAAAAAAACCAACAAAACCAATAGCTGGTTTTCTGGAAAAAAAAAAACTAAACTAAACTAAAAACCCTTAGCCAGGCTCATCAAGAAAAGAAAGAGAAAAGACCTAAATAAATAAAATCAGTAATAAGAGATAAATGACAACTGACACCTCAGAAATACAGAGGATTGTGAGAATACTATGAAAAATTATATGCCAACAAACTGGTCAATCTAGAAGAAATGGATAAATTTCTAGAAATGTATAACCTCCCAAAACTGACCCAGGAAGAAATAGAAAATCTAAACAGATCAATTATAAGTAACAAAATTGAATTGATAATCAAAAAAACAAACAAAAAATAAAAGTCTAGGACCAGATGCATTCACAAGTGAATTCTACCAGACTTTAAAGAAGAACTAATACCTATTCTCCTCAAACTATTCCAAAAAACAGATGAGGAAGGAAACCTTAAGTCTAGAGAAAAAACTGAGGGTTACTAGAGGTGAGGGCACTTGTTGTGATGAGCACTGGATGTTTTGTGTAACTCATGAATCACTAAATTCTACACCTGAAATATAGAATTTAAATAAAAACTTGAAAGAAAAATAAAAGAAAGTAAAAACAAAAGAATAAAATACCTAAGAATAAACTTAACCAAGAGGTGAGTACTTAACCTGTACTCTGAAAACTATAAAACACTGATGAAGGAATTCAATATGACACAAACAAATGGAAAAATATTGCAAGCTTCAGGATTGAAAGAATTAACATTATCAAAATGGCCATACTACCCAAAATAATCTACAAAATCAAAGCAATACCTGTTAAGACACCAACAGTATTTTTCACCAAACTAGAATACTAAAATTCATATGCAAACACAGAAGACCCTAAATAGCCAAAGCAATCTTGAGAAAGAATGAAGCTGGAGGTGTCACAAATCCAGATTTCAAGATATACTAGTTATCAACAATATGGTACTGGCACAAAATACACACATAGATCTATAGAACAGGATAGAGGGGCACCTGGGCAGTTCAGTCGGGTTAGCGCCCAACTCTTGATCTCAGCTCAGGTCATGATCTCACAATTTGTGAGTCTGAGCCCCGAAATTGGCTCCGTGCTGACAGTATGGAACCTGCTTGGGATTCTCTCTCTTTTCCTCTCTTTCTGCCTCTCCCACATGCACTAACTCATCTCTCTCTCTCGCTCGCTTGCTCTCTCCCTCCCTCTCTCTCTCAAAAATAAAAAAAAACTTTAAAAAATAAATAAAATAGAAAAATAAAAAAAAATTGAACATGATAGAACCCAGATATAAGCTCATACTTATATGGCCAATTAATTCATGACAAAGAAGGTAAGAATGCACCATGGGGAAAAGACAGTCTTTTCAATAAATGGTTCTGGGAAAACTGGACAGCTACATGCAAAAGAATGACACTGGAACACTTTCTTACACCATATACAAAAGTAAACTCAAAATGAACTAAAGACTTAAACATGAGACCTGAAACCATAAAACTCCTAGAAGGGATTATAGGCAGTAATTTCTCTGACATTGGCCATAGCAACATTTTCCTAGATAGTTTTCCTGAGGCAAGAGAAACAACACCAAAAATAAATTACTGGAACAATGTCAAAATAAAAACCTTTTGTACAGAGAAGGAAACCATCAACAAAATAAAAAGACAGCTTTCTGAATGGAAGAAGACACTTGTAAATGATATATCCAATAAGGGGGTAATATCCAAAATCTATAAAGAACTTACACAACTCAACATCAAATAAATTAATTAATTAAATTAAATAAATAAATAAATAAATAAATAAATAAAATAATCAAATTTAAAGTGGGCAAAGGATCTGAACAGATATTTTTCCAAAGAAGACAGTTGGCCGGCAGACACATGAAGAGATGCTAAACATCACTAATCATCAGAAAAATGCAAATCAAAACCACCATGAGATGTCACTTCACATCTGTTAGGATGACTAAAATAAAAAGGACAAGAAATAGTAAGTGGTGGCAAGGATGAGGAGAAAAGGAACCCTCATGCACCATTGGTTATTAATGTAAATTGGCATAGCCACTGTGGAAAACAGTATGGAGTTTCCTCAAAAAGTTAAAAGTAGAAATACCATATGATCTAATAATTCCACTATTGGGTATTTACCCAGGGAAAACAAAAACACTAAGTCAGAAAGATATATGTGCCTCCTATATTTATTGCACCATTATTTACAATAGTCAAGACAATCTAAGAAAGCAACCTAAGTGTTCATCAGTAGATGAATGGATAAGGAAAATGTGGTGCGTACACACACACACACACACACACACACACACACACACACACAGGAATATTATATAGCCATAAAAAAGGATGCAATAGATTATGCCATTTGAGACAACATTGGTGGACCTAGAGAGTATAATGCTGAATGAAATAAGTCATACCAGGAAAGACAAATATCATATGATTCTACTCATAAACAGAATCTTAAAAAACAAACAAACAAACAAACAAAAACAAAGAAAAAGCAGAATCAGACCTATAAATACAGAGAACTAGTGGTTGCCAGAAAGGAAGGGGGTGGGGAGCTGGGCAACATTGATGAAGGGGAGGGGGAGATACAGGTCTCCAGCTACGGATTTAACAACTCAGGAATAAAAAGCAGATCATAAGCAATACATTCAGTGATACTGTAGTAGCAACGTAACAGGACAGATTATAGCTATAAGTATGCAGAACACAGTATAATATGTAAACTTGTCCAATCACTAATTTGTACACCTGAAATTAATGTAACATTATGTCAACTGTACTCAAAATGAAAATAATTAAAAATTTTGAAAAAAGTATTAAAAAATAAAAAATAAAAGTAAATTCATTTGTCCTCTAATTCAATGCTTGTGAAACTACCTTAAGTGAAGCCTAGCTTTTTTTTTTCCAATTCATTAGTTGACAATTTTGTAAAGTAAAAATAAGTAGAAACTGAAAAATAAAAACATATATATAGCCCATTCTGTATTATTAAACACACATAAAACTTGTCTCCCATAAATATTTTTATTTCATAGTGTTTTCTTTCTCAGCTTTTTATTGACATTACAGTTAGTTAACATACAGTGTGATATTAGTTTCAGGTGTACCACATAGTGATTCAACACTTCCATACAACACCCAGTGCTCATCACCAGTGACCTCCTTAATCCCCATCATCTATGTAACCCATTCCCCACCCATCTCCCCTCTGGTAACCATACGTTTATTCTCTATAGTTAAGAGTCTGTTTCTTGGTTTGCCTCTCTTTTTTCTCCCCATGTTAGTTTGATTTGTTTCTTAAATTCCACATATGAGTGAAATCATATGCTATTTGTCTTTCTCTGACTGACGTATTTCCCTTCCATAATACTCTCTAGCTCCATCCATGTTATTGCAAATGGCAAGATTTCATTCTTGTTTATGGTTGAGTAATAGTTCTTGTGTATGTATATAACATCTTCTTTATCCATTCATCAGTAAAGGACATTTGGGTTCCTTCCATAATTAGTCTATTGTTAATAATGTGTGTGTGTGTGTGTGTGTGTGTGTGTGTGTGTGTGTGTGTGTGTGTTTAAATGCTTACTCTTGATTTCTGTATTTGCCATGGACTGGTAACAATTTGAGGACTGCATTGGTGCACTGACCATACTTTGAGTAGCATTATTCTACGTCATACCTCAAGCCCTCTTCAATGAGCTAAGATGTCTGTCACAGGGAGTTTTAACCTATATAGATTTCTCCCTTCCTCCAAATTTCTTTCACATCTGTAAATACAGGATAATGCAGTCATGCACCTTGGAGTTGTCTTTATTAACTTTGGTATGCCAGGTGTTGTTTTTACAAATAATAAAACTCATATAATTTTTAAAATGTCATTTATATGACAAATATTTAAGGAGGACCAGTAGATGCATGTATTTTTTCACCTTGATTAATTCTAAGTTGATTGGTTTGTTCTCAACTTTAAAAGACTTAACAATGTGGGAGGAGAGAAAAGATAAGTACACAAATAACGATAACATACAGCAGCTTGTGACAAATGTTTTAGGGAAGATACAAAGATGGTTAAATAAAAATTCAGAGATGGAAAAGTTGCTTTGGTTAGGGGAATAAGGAAAAGCATTACAGAAAAAATGTCATTTGAAATAGACCTTGAAGGATAGATGGGGTTTTTGCAGGTGTATACGGAAGTAATGAAGATTCTAAACAGAGAGACCACAAAGAAATGAATATGGGAAATTCAAAGCTATCTAGAGAATACAATGCTGTCCAATCTATGTATAAAAGGGAGTAAGGAAAGATAAGAAAATTGATACCAATTTATGGATAACGAGAATTTCTGAATAAAACCACTGATGTTTTTTATCAGGCAAGTAATAAGATCAAGGCTATGTTTTAGGAGTTTCTAAGTCCTGAAGTAGTATAACTAAGAGGTAATAAAGGTCTAAATACCATTTTTCCTCCTTAGTCTTTCCATGTGAGGAGTTTGTTTTTAGATATTCCTCAGTCATTCTGTGGTCCACAGACCCGCGTTCCTATGGAATACAATCATGATGTTCTCTATCAGTTTACACTATGTGGTATGAGCATCATTCCCACCTGGGGGTTTTAGTCATACTACATAAATTCCATATGCCATAAGGTAAAAAGGGGACACCAATCAATGACATCAAATACTCCTCTCATATTAATTGGGAAGTCACATGTTCCTCTGTAGTATTGCAGTCAGTTAACTTAAAAAACTGACACTTCTTGTTCTTTTCTCTCCTACCTAAAGAATTCTGACAAGCTGTCCTTTTAAAAGCTACTTCTAAAAAAAAAAAAAAAAATTAAAAAAAAAGCTACTTCTAACTTCTACAGATTTTATTGTCAATGTCCTACAGTGTTCTATACCTCGACATTTTCCTCATCTAGCTCACCGTACTTCATTTCTGTATCTTCCAACATGTGCACAGACATTAGAAGTGTTCCTGAAACTCATATCAAAACTTTTGGTAAGGGCACCTGGGAGACTCAGTTGGTTAAGTGTACAACTTCAGGTCAGGTCATGACTTCGCAGTTTGTGAGTTCGAGCCCCGCATCGGGCTCTGTACTGACAGCTCAGAGCCTGAAGCGTACTTTGGATTCTGTGTCTCCGTCTCTCTCTGTCCCTCCCCCACTCATGCTCTGTTTCCCTCTCTTTCTCATAATAAACATTAAAAAAATTAAAAAAACTTTTGGTGACACATTTTGCTTTATTGTTCCTCAAATTTTGTCTTCTAAAAACTTTTTAGAATCCATATTCCAGGTAGGCAAACTATTTGTAAATAATAGTGCCTCAGAGAAGTTGTCACTCTTTACTGACTCCTCAGAGAACATCCAATCATTAAGTTTTTAAGTATCCATCAGCTTAGAGAAGAACTTTCCTAATGCCATAGGGGCCAAGTCCCAGGAGAATGTGTGATAAACAAAGTACATTCTTAATTTTTATGAAGCAATAAAACTCTTTACCCAGCTGGACAAAGAAGTATATGGTTCATCACCCAGGTCCTCTGGAGATTTGGTAGATGTCAAAACTATGGTATTTTTACCTTTTGAGCACTGCAGAAAGTCATGACACCTCCGTGTCAATTCTCTTTCATTCCAGAATTTCTTAATTTTAATATTAATATTCCTATTTGGGAACGTTTAAAAAATAGATACATGCTACTAAAAGCACAAAGACAGCTTCCACCAAATCATTATAAAAGACTTCTCAGAGCACTGGTATGGGCAATAGTTTAGAAGCAAATTTGTTTTTGAAAATTTTGTGTTTGTGACCCAAATGTAAGCCTTTACAACTTTCAGAACTCACATCCCTGCATATTGCCACACAACACACACACACACACGCACACACGCACACACACACACACGCACACACGCACACACACTCAGGAAACTCAGATCCCTGACACCTTTTCCATGAGAATGTAGGATAAAGTAAGTGTACTTAAAGAAAAAGTATTTGACTTCTCTTTTCTGGTGCAATTTTTTTAAGTTTTCTTAATATTTATTTATTATTGAGAGATGGAGAGACACAGAGCGTGAGCAGGGGAGGGGGAGAGAGAGAGGGAGACACAGAATCTGAAGCAGGCTACAGGCTCTGAGCTGTCAGCACAGAGCCTGACGCAGGGCTTGAACTCCCAAACTGCGAGATCATGACCTGAGCCACAGTCAGTCGCTTAACCAACTGAGCCACCCAGGCACCCTATCTGGTACAAATTTTTAATTTAAACAAGCATATAAGAAAAATCCCAAATTTTATGGAAAGAAAAAGACTTCAAAAAAAGTCCCATACCTAGCTGTTATTTTGCAAACTTTTACAGGTGAAAGATTAAGTGAAAACTTAAAGCCACTGCTTCCTACAGAAGACACTGAAGAACTGCAATATTAAAGTCAGTGTTGGTAAGTAAAATTATAGAATTACATTTTTACGATGCTTAAGTTAACAGCAGTAACAACCAAAATACAGGGATATTGGCTTTAAACTTACTGCCAAATTGCTATACAATATGTCCATTTCTTTTCATATTTAAATGATATGTTAAGTAATATATTTAATTGAGATGTTAATGGTAAAATTAAAACCTTCTTTACTGAGTCTCTTGCACTATAAAATGGGTTTAGGATAAGAAACTAAGAAACTAAGTGTTAACTCTGTGTTATATGCTACTCAGAAACTATCATAGATCATTCCCCACCCAAAAATAACAAGCTTTACAAAGTGAGTTTAATTTTGCCTAGTTCTATCACGGTGGCATAATGAGGGAGAGATTCAGAAGCAGGCAAAAGTTTGTTTCTGCGCAGCCAGCTACCTACTATGCCCAAAACTCAGAGTATATAGCCAAGAACAAGTAGACTACATTCTCTTCCTGATGACCCCATGTTCATTGTCTTCTCTTTACCCTGAAAAAGGAGCACATTTGAAACCAGTCCTAACTGATAACAATATGTCTCTTGATCTTGCAGGTTAGTGACTCAATGAATGTCTCTGAGCCATATTCCAGCTTTGCTTCTGTAAGAGAGTTTATACTCTTAGGTTTTTCCTGTGAGTGGAAAATTCAGATCCTCCTGTTTTCACTCTTTACTACAATGTATGCTTTGACTGTAACAGGGAACGGGGCCATTGTCTGTGCTCTGTGGTGTGAATGGAGACTCCACATCCCCATGTACAGATTCCTGGGGAATTTCTCCTTTCTAGAGATCTGGTATGTCTCTTCTACAGTCCCCAAGATGTTGGTCAACTTCCTCTCAGATAAAAAGACCATCTCATTTGCTGGATGTTTCCTCCAATTTTATTTCTTTTTCTCTTTGGGAACATCTGAATGTTTCCTCTTGGCCGTCATGGCCTTTGATCGCTACCTTGCTATCTGCCGTCCCTTGCACTACCCTAATATCATGACTGGGCATTTCTGTACCAAACTGGTCATTATCTGCTGGGTTTGTGGATTTCTGTGGTTCGTGATCCCCATTGTATTCATCTCTCAGATGCCCTTCTGTGGTCCGAACATTATTGACCATGTTGTGTGTGACCCAGGGCCACTGTTTGCATTGGCATGTGCCTCTGCCCCAACAACCCAACAGCTTTGCTACACTCTAAGCTCATTAGTTATCTTTGGTAACTTCCTCTTCATCCTTGGATCCTATATGCTTGTCTTATTAGCTGTGTTGCGTATGCCTTCTGCCACTGGGAGACATAAGGCCTTCTCTACCTGTGGGTCTCATTTGGCTGTGGTATCACTCTTCTATGGCTCCTTGATGGTCATGTATGTGAGCCCTAGACTCAGACATTCTGCTGGTATACAGAAAGTTGCAACTTTGTTCTATGCTATGGTAACCCCACTCTTCAACCCCCTCATCTACAGCCTCCGGAATAAGGAGATAAAGGCAGCCCTGAGGAAAGTTCTGGGGCATCTCAACATAATCCAAGATACACTTGATGATCCCTCCATTATTAGGTCAGTATAGTCTCACAAAAAGCAGTCAGGATTATACAGTTATTCAAATCTTCAAATATAAGTCTAGTGATATTAACTATATCAGCTTATGAAATTAAGCATCTATGAGGCCACTTATAATCATAAAGTGGCCAGGTTATATATAAATACATGGAAGTACTGGGTTCCACTTTGCCACTTAGAGTGTATATGACCTAAGGAATGTACACATCTAGGTGTTTTATGGAGTGTTCATATGAAAATATCTGTGTTCTATTTGATAATTTAGACTAACAGTTCTGGGATCAATAAAATTATGTCATTTTGTTTGTTTAGTTGTCTGATTGTAAATAAAAGAAGGAAATGTATTTTTTTCTGCTTGTCATTCTTTTCATATTTGACTGTATTATTTTGGTGATGTGGTCACCCCTGGCAAATAAACCGTTAAAAGCAATTATCCAAAATTTCTATGGGACAGTAATGCTATGGTAGCCTAAAGACATTTAGACATATGTCATTTGTTTTCCTTACACATTACCTCTTTCTAAGCTCCTTAAGGAGCAAATTCTAATTCTAACAACATCAATCAAAATACTCTGAAATACAGTATTCTGATTGCCAATACTTTTACCTAGACAAAGTGCTACCAAAAGCTTAATTAGCCAATTAGTTAAGTTTTAGATGATAGGATATCTCCTACTAAAACTGGAGAGGGAAATGATCTACTTTATAATAAATTTCCTAAGTTTAAAAAAATAAGTGACAGTTCATTGTTATTTGTTGTTAAAACAGTGTAAAAATAACATTAAGGGAAATCAGTAAAGAAGAAAAGCATCTAGAATTCAATCCCTGTAACGTATTTTCATTTATACATATGCTTTGCTTACTATAACATCAAACTCGTTCCTATACTATAGCAAGTTTTTATAATTATTGTTTTTTAGGAACCATAACATTCCATTCATACTAATACGGTATGGATTGTAATTTTTTATGTGGTGAGATGAATATTTTCCTAGAAGGAGGATTGTCCTTCCAAGTAGCTTGAAGCTGACTTGTGCAAGAAAGGGAATTTCCAGAAGGGGGATTAGGAGAAAAATGAATGCCACCATTATGCAATAATGACCACTTCGTTATTATCCAGGGATTCAGATCTTCCTTCCATCTACCACCAATCCTTTCATTATACATTACAGTATTTCCACTATTTTAGTGTAAAAATTAATACCTCAATTAAATCTTCATAAAGATTTGCCATAATGATGTTTTCAAACTGGATTGGACTCATCATCTAATCCAAAAACTGCCCCCATAAAATCCAGGATGTAAGACTACTATATGCATATGTCAATTTTCCCTCTGGGGTTTTTATCTTAGAACAGTTTCCTGGTAAAGAAATGGATTACTCAGTTCGAAAGATTTGTGCATTATGGATTTGTGATTTTTGAAACAGACTTTCTAGATAGAACAATTATTTTTCCCTTTGATATGAGAAATTGTTGAGCTCCTTAGTCAATTTTACTTACCAGAACCCTGCCATGTATCTCTCACTTAACCAGTCCTTTGAGGATGTTTTCTAATTCTATACCCCTTCCCAGGGTATGTGACTTTTCAGTTTCCTGAGATCCGAAAATCAAAGAGCTGAAGAATAGGTAGTAAAGGCAGAAAATATTTCCACCATAATGTTAAAAATCTCCACTTTGGGTTTATTCAGTTAATACATTTACACAGCCACTAACTCTTCAATGATCCCTTCTTACAATTCCAAATATTATGATTGGTTCACAATCCTTTCCATAGTATTAAATTATTTGATATACCACTACCATTTTATACAATATTTTCTCAAAGCCAAACTGCATCCCAAAAAGAGAGGGAGAGAGAAACGGTTTTAAGGAGAGCAGTAAGAAGATAGTGTTCTTTCTTTTCTGAGCATTTAAACTTAAAAAAAAAGCAAGATCTTAGTTAAAAACCTATTGTTAGTTTTCTTGGGAAAAATTAAAAAAAACATGTCTAGTTTTCACTTTCAAATGTAGTCGTGATGTTTACTAACTGCCTTTAAACCCTTGGTAAGCTAAATGTTGAATATCCCTCAACCGTAACTAACTTCCTCACAAAGTAAAAGCTATTCATAAAACCAAAAATTATGTATGTTCAAGATTTTAGGAAAAGTAAGAGCATGGACACATGGGGAAACAATATCATAGGAAAAGAGAAAGTGCATTTATTACTTTAACAAGTTTAGATGTGCAAATTCACCACCACAGGGTTTGCTCTTATGAAAAGGGTTATCCTTATTGCCAAAAATAATAATTAACATTTTGAGTCACTTGTTTGGGGCCTGGCACCTGTTCCAAGTCTTTTACAAATAAGTCTTTATTTTCTACTCATAACAACCCAAAGAGGTCAGGTCGGTGTTATAGTATCTCTGATTTTCCAATAATGAAACAGGCACAAGGAGAAACTTACATAATCAGAGACAGTATTTGGATCCCAGGTGGGCTAACTACAAGGCCCACACTTTCCTGCTACTATCAAGGAGAAGGGCCAACACTCTGAAAAATAAATTGGTTACAAATTTAAGTACTATCGTTAACTGTGTGAGCTTACCCAAGTTATCCTTTCTTTCTTGATTTTTTAAATCTATAGACTAGAGCTAATGATAATACTTCCCTCACAGAAAGGCTGTCATGAATAAAGGAGATTAATTAGAATAGAATCTTATACATAGTATATATGATTGATTGATTTCAGTTAATATTAATACTTTTCACTTGGAAAGCTCTTTATCATTTACAAAATACTTTGACATACTCTCTCAATTCAACCTCACACACTCTGTGACAGAATTAGGGTAGACATTCTCATAGTCATTCCATAGATGAGACCCAGTGAAAGCAAGTATGTTGTCCAAGGTCACACAAGGAAGTGAAGGAAGCAGTTGTGCTGACTTCCAGGTCAGTAAGAATTCTGCTGTGCCATACCTTCTCTCCTGGAAACCCTGGCTGTGTCCTATGTAGTTACCTTCAGAACTGCATGGCAATGCAGGTCAAAAAGCTGGATTTATCTAGGAAATGAATACTGTAGAAGAGATATTCATGTAGGAGATATGCTTATAGGAATTTCTCCTCAATTGTTTTAAGACAGTAGCTACACACATTACATGAAGACTTATGTAATAAATATTTAATAGGTAAAATATTATGTTACTGAATGAAAAGGCGGATCATGACACTATTATTACATAAGCATACTTAAATAGAGTGATGGTATTATGGGTAGTTTAGATTCTTTTTTTTCTTTTATGTTACTGTTTATTTCCTAATTTTTCCATGATAGGCATGTATACTTCATCTAATTTACAAAGGATGTGCAGTTTAAAAAATCAATGTTTATAAAGGGATATATAACTTAGAGAAACTCCTTTAGATATTTTAACCTAAGATTTCTATTTTATGCATTAAGAAAGGATAATGCTACTGTCTTTGGTAAGCCTTATAACAGGTGCCTTTCCAGAGCTACTCAAAGACTTCCATGTGGGGTCACATTGTGGAGAGAAGTAAATTTGGCTTCCTCATGCTTCTATTTCACTCAAAATCAGCTCTTTCTGTAAATCATAAAGAGATTCTTGGCAGCAAACTCTGGCTTTGCAGTTTTTGTTCTAGATGCTCAGAACAGAAAGAAAATGGAGGAAATAGACATACCATGCAATCAAGTGAATTTTCAAAAAGAGGAAAATTTTCCCTGGGGACTTCCCCTCTACATTTTTCTATCTCTCACATAAGCCCCTGCTTAGTATAAGAACAACTTTTCATTAAAAGAGAGCTTGAGGGGCGCCTGGGTGGCGCAGTCGGCTAAGCGTCCGACTTCAGCCAGGTCACGATCTCACGGTCTGTGAGTTCGAGCCCCGCGTCAGGCTCTGGGCTGATGGCTCGGAGCCTGGAGCCTGTTTCCGATTCTATGTCTCCCTCTCTCTCTGCCCCTCCCCCGTTCATGCTCTGTCTCTCTCTGTCCCAAAAATAAATAAACGTTGAAAAAAAAAAGAGAGCTTGAATTATTATGCTTTCAACACTTGCCTTTTATGCACTTCTGTTTTTTTAAAACAACCTGTTTCAAATGTCCATCTCTTTTAAAGAACACGGGCCATTTCTTTCTCTGTCAAAATATATACTTTAAGTCATCATAATAAAAATAGAGCCATTTTTTAAAAATGATCATTCAACTATCTCAAAAAGAAGCAGATAATCCAGAATGAAAGAACTGGAATATAGTCAATAATACTGTAATAACCTGTATCATGACATATGGTAACTATACTTATTATGCTGAGCATTGCATAATGTATATAATTTTTAAATCACTATGTTGTATACCTAAAACTAATACAATATTGTAAGTCAACTATATTTCCATTTTTAAAAGTTGGAAGCAATAATTACTTTTTATTAAGTAATTCAATCATTCCAGATTTTACCCACTTGAGTGATGAAAACAAAAAGGAAACTCAAGATCTACCCAGGAACCCAGAATGGTTGAATATATTAGCCTTAGATTCAGTTGTGTATAACAGAAATCCAAGTAACAGCAACTTATACAAGGTAAATATTTGGGTTTTTTTCCCTCACATATATACTTCTAGAGATAGATAGTCTATGCCAGTTCAGAGGTAGGCAGTTCCAAGATGTCCTGAGGGACTCAACCTCTCCTGGCTTTTTGATAAATCCTTCTTAGTATTTTCATCCCCAAAATCACCTTATTGTCTTAAGATAGGAGCTAAAGTGGCAGACTTCAAGAAGGAGGCCAATCTCTACTCCACTTATAACTCTGAACAGAAGTGTGCCACTCAATGACCCCTATATAAAGGAGACTACACCATTTGATTTCTCAAGCTGAGCACATTGCCACCAGAATAGAAGACAGTTATTAGGCAGAAAGATAAGAAAAATGGATAGTAAGTAGTAAGTATGAAGCTAATGTACCTCTGCCATGCATGGATTGAGCAAAAAAGGAGAAAATGACTACAGTGATGGAAATTTAGAAATATACCCTTTTCTCAATTATACCACTTTAGGAGGTTGATATTCAAGCAAATATTCATATCCAAATGAACAGCAAGAGAAACTGATTCAAGAGAAAAGTCTTGAAAAACAAAAATGTTAAGAACAGAAACAACAAAAAACATGAGGCACCACACTGCCTAAGAATTTAATCAAAACTCATGAATGTGCATGGAAAAATTAAATATAAATTTGTTTCCCAAACTTCAACAAACAAAAGTACCTCATGTAGTACTTAAGAAAAATGAATTATTGGGAAGATAGATGAAAAAATATTTTAATATCTCTATAATAAAATTTATATAATTGTTACTCCAAAAACAGGCAAAAAAATTTAAAGAGAGTTTCAATCAAAGTAAGCATGATAGGACTCAGAGTGTGGGAAACCTTTCTATCTTTGGGATACTAAATGACCCAAACTCAGTCCCGGCTCTGATTTCAAAACTTCCTCAGTGTATAGGTCAAATTCTCTCTTATAATATTATGGGGTCTTCTTCAATCTTCTTGTTACAAAGGAGCTTAATGTTAAGACTACTGGGAAGATGGAGAGGAAAGAGATAGAAATGATGGACATAGTGGGTTGCTCTTATTGCAAGGAAGAAAGAAAATTCTCCTGGAAAATGAAGAAGGGTCTTTTTCTTTCAAATGTCAGAAGGATGTAATGCAAATGCAGTGAGAACTGAAATCCCCAAATCAGACTAGAAAAGAGGAAATCATGAAGTAGAAAAAGTTGGTAAGAGGGAAATTAGAAAAAAAAATGCAGATTTGGGAGAAGAAGTTAACAGAGCACTCTTCCCTTCGCCCTGGCTCTTCCCACCTTTAACTTAACAGAGGTGTCACACCTATGTGTGAGAGTGAAGAGGCCAATATGGAAGAAAGAATCACAGAAGAAAGGCTTTTATATCTTTGTTACAGGAGAATCCTTCCTAAGAAATTTCAACTCTGTCTCCACTGAGCTCCATTTCCTCTGCTTAAGGGTAAATTAACTGCTACCCTACTACAACTTAAGTTTTCTGGACAAAGTAGAAGAATGAGTAGTAGAAAGTGATAAGGAAGAAAGCAAAAAATGGAGACTCTCCCTACACAGAGATCCTGGCCTTCTCCAGGGGAAGCCAGAGAGGCCTCAAGCTAGACAGGGGCTAGGCAGAGATTAAGGGGAAACATCTGGGTTAAAGCTTGCCACAATTTAACTGGCCAAATGAGGAACTGTCATTTGTGGAAAATCTGAGTGATGACTCAGATAATGCCATCAAAATTAATTTCCTAAGGAAAAAGAATGATCACAGTCTAGAATTAGTCTATATTCCTAGGATCTCTGCCCAGTGACATTGTGTCTCTTTGGTCTGAGATCTATTACAGACTTTGAAATCTCCTAGATACTAGAATAGAGAGGGAAGACCAAGAATAACAGGACATCCTGTCATCTTGTCAGGGACTGACAGTGACGGAATGCAGTGTGACCTCAAGAAACAGCTTTTCTTGGGGTGCCTGGGTGGCTCAGTTGGTTAAATGGCCAACTTTGGCTCAGGTCATTATCTCATGGGTTCATGGGTTTGAGCCCCACATCAGGCTCCATGCTGACAGCTCAGAGTCTAGAGCTGCTTTGGATTCTCTCTCCCTCTCTCTCTGCCCCTCCCCTGCTCAGGCTCACTCTCTCTCCCTCTCCCAAAAATGAATAAACACTAAAAAACTTTTTCAGAAAGAAAGAAAGAAAGAAAGAAAGAAAGAAAGAAAGAAAGAAAGAAAGAAAGAAAGAAAGAAAGAAAGAAAGAAAGAAAGAAAGAAAGAAAGAAAGAAAGAAAGAAAGAAAGAAAGAAAGAAAGAAAGAAAGAAAGAAGAAAGAAAGAAAGAAAGGTAGGAAGGAAGGAAGAAAGGGCTTTTCTAAAATGCAAGAGGGTTGCAGAGGAGCCCAAGAAAGGCAGCAGCAGTTGTGGTGACTAAGCTGAGCCCAGTGACAGGATGCTTCCCACATTAACCAAGTACTCCAATCCATATCTGAAAGAATCCCTGTCTAAAGATGAAGACTGTTCTCTCTTCATTTGGTGTTGGTATTAGGAGACCTACACATTCCATACCAGTCCAACAAGTTTTCTGGCTACATTTAAAAAAAACTGCAGGTCCCAGGAAAGAGTCAACACATTCTCTGTACTGGAAACCTTTGCCCCAAAGAGAGTTAAGACTATCTCAAGACTCTGGTCAGTGATGTTCATGTTGTGAGAGGAGACTTCAATGAGAATCTGAATTATCCAGAACAGAAAGTTGTGACTGTTGGCAGTTCAAAATTAATTTGATCCATGGGTATCATGTTACTCTATGGGGAATATGGCCACCTTAGCCCTGTTGCAGAGGGAGTTTGATGTGAATATTCATATCTTGAGACACGCACACAAATTTGAAGCATTTGAGCATGAAAATAAATTTTACAATAACTCAGGTTCTGCCACTGGGGCATATAATGCCTTGGAAACAAACATTATTCCTTCATTTGTGTTGATGGATATCCAGGCTTCTACAGTTGTCACTTATGTGTATCAGCTAATTAATGTGAAAGAAAAATGAATACACAGAAATCTTTTTTTTTTAATATTTTTGAGAGAGACAAAGTGCAAGCAAGGGAAGAGCAGAGAGAGAGGGAGGGAGACACAAAATCTGAAGCAGGCTCCAGGCCTTGAGCTGTCAGCACAGAGCCCCATATGAACCACGAGATCATGACCTGAGCTGAAGTTGGACGCTTAACCAACTGAGCCACCTAGGTGCCCAGAATACAGAGAAATCTTAAGGCCAGGACTGTCTTCCTGCTTTTTTCATTCCCTTGTCCAAATCAAGTAGTTAAACATTTATGAGCCAAAAAATTGTATCACTTTTATAATATTTTACAGTAAAATACAGTATCATTTTCTGTTAATACCATGTTTTAAGCTTCTTGTACTCTATAAGAATATATTCCACTTCTGTGTATTATTTCTATGAAAAAATGTCCACTGCACAGTAAATGGTCATATGTTAAGAAGAATTTACCCTTGTAAGTAAGTACCTTTAAAGTTGATATCTGGAACTTTACTACAAAAGCAGTGCATGAGTAAAAAGAATTGTAGACTTTCTTGTTTACATTTTTCTCTCAGCAATAAAACAGCTACCTTTCATTTATAAATAAATAAATAAATAAATAAATAAATAAATAAATAAATGCAAAGGAATAGCCATAGAAATAGATGGACTCGGCATCAAGTATGTTGAGTGACATTCACAATGAGGTTGACAGTTCTGCAAGGTCAAGTCATCTTGACAACGAATCCCCTGGCCTTTCTCCAGCCTCTTCTGAACTCTTCACTGAACTCTGAAGCATACACAAGTCTGGTGCTCAAGGAAAGGGAGCTTCAGTGCTTCCAGAGCCAGCTTTATGTGATCTCCCAGGCATGTTATCCACAGGGCAAACTCAAGTGGAAGACAGAAAAGCCCTCAAGGGCTTTTAAAAGGTAAAGTATCTTTTAATACCAAATCCTCCTTTGCCCAAAGGCCTGAGTTACTGAATAAGCCAGACCCTGTCAGGAGGACAATCACTGTGGTTGTCCACACAGGCCCTTCACTGTGGTTTGCTGACATCTCTCTCTGCCAGAGCACCCGACTGGTCTCCTGCCTTTTTCTATCTTCTCTGAGACCTAGAAGGGAGACATATGGTTACTGCTCACTTCATAATGGGGAACTGGAGGCCTTACCATAGGAGAGGAATAAGAAAGCAGTAAGGGTCAATGGAACTTCCTGCCTCCATCACTATATTCTGAACACAAAACTATCAAGACTTCATTTTTTGTTTTAGTGCTTTTTCCTCTGCTTCATCCTCCAGTTCAACTTTCTCTACTGTCTTTATATCTTGCCTGAACTAAATGTTGAGACTCTCTTCATATTTTTTTTACGTTTATTTATTTTTGAGAGAAGGAGAGAGACAGAACATGAGTGGGGGAGGGACAGAGAAAGAGGGAGACACAGAATCAGAAGCAGGCTCCAGGCTCTGAGCACTCAGCTCAGAGCCCAACGCGGGGCTTGAACTCACAGACTGTGAGATCATGACCTGAGCCGAAGTCGGATGCTTAACCGACGGAGCCACCCAGGTGCCCCAAGAGACTCTCTTCATAAACTCAACATAAACTCAATGGTGAAACTTCACTTGAAATGTTTCCTCAGCCCCACCTGAGGACTTCTCTACTGGAAAGACCATCAAATCAAAATACGAAATTGTGTGCCAAACATCTTAAAAATGTGTACATATGATCTGTTTCCAATAATTTTTTCTAAAGGAAAAAAATAACAGATTCCCAGAAAAAGTGCATGAAAGTACAAGCTCCCTAGCCAAAGCAATCTTGAAAAAGAAGAACAAAGCCAGAGGCATCACAATTTCAGATTTCAAGGAGACCTGCAAAGTGTTAGTATACTACAAAGTGTTAGTAATCAAAACAATATGGTACTGCCTCAAAAGTAGAACCCTTTGCTCTTACATTTTCACCCTTAAATTTAGTGTCTTTTTGCGAGAAAACACAGCTGCATTACTATAAACATATACACAGATGCTTCTGATTATATTTAACACTCTGATCCAAGGCTTAAGGCCAACTTATTCTTCAGCTTAGATTCAGGCCTCTTTTCCCCTAGAGGTTGGATCAATTTAGACCTCAGTTAAAGAAATGCTTTCTGAGATCTAGCCAAAACTTTATCATTATTATTCCTAGATGAGTCCTCTGGGAAAAGTCAGATAATCCAGAAGGGTCAGAAGCAAACCTTGGCACATATATTCAAAAATACATGCAGCTGAAAGTAAGGCCTGAGTGCACACACAGAGTGTTCTGGATCACCACACCTCCAAGATGGACCGTGGAGAATGGAATAATCATGGCTCAGAATGGGTTTGCTATATACCCTCCTTTAGAAGCAGGGGTGTAATCACTCATTCCCAAATCAGGAGAGACCACAGTGCCCTTTGCAACTTCATGCAACCAGCTTGAGAAGGTCAATACAGTCACTGTATGGGCTTCAAATAATTGCTATTCTGGATAACTTTTTAAAAATATTTATTCTTTTATCTTGAGAGAGAGAGAGAGAAGGAGAGAGAGAATCCCAAGCAGGCTCCACCCTGTCAGCTCAGAGCCTGAGTTGGGACTCGAACTCACAAAGTGTGAGATCATAACCTGAGCTGAGATCAAGAGTCAGATGCTTAATGGGCTAAGCAACTGAGGTGACCCTATTCTTGATAATATTACCTTCCAACACTCACCCTCTTTCAGAAGCCTGCTAAGGAATGTGGATGCAAGCACCCCACTGTGATTAGTTTGGCTGCACACTTTCTCCTACTGAAATGAGAGAACAAGGAGGCTGAAACTGACTCCAGGAGAGAGAGAACATCTCCCTTCTAACAGATTCTATAATCCTCGCCTAACAGCTTTAGGTAAGGCATAGCTCAGATTTCTTTGTAATGTCTTTTTCACTTTTCTCTAACCCTGTCTTGTGTTTTCTCCATATGAAAATGTGAGTTAAAATAGCTTCCTCCTAATAGACAGTGGTTACATTCTCAACTACATAACATAGTCTCCAGCATCAGAACTGGTCTAAATAAATCGTAGGTCACATGTGTTTTCTTTATAAATATATCAGTAAATATAGTTAATAAAAATAACAGTATTTTACTTGAGATGTTAGCTGAACCACATGGGCCAAGAATAAATTGTGAAATGAAAACTTCATTCTATACATTATTATTTGTTCAAATTATATATACCAGATTTCCTGACCCTGAATATGGGGCAAGAGATGGACATTTTTCTTTTTTTATTAAAAAAATTGTTTTTAATGTTTATTTTTGAGAGAGAGAGACAGAGTGCAAGCTGGGGAGGGGCACAGAGAGAGGGAAACACAGAATCTGTAGCAGGGTCCAGGTTCTGAGCTGTCAGCAGAGCCTGACGTGGGGCTCAAACTCCCGAACGGTGAGATCATGACCTGAGCTGAAGTCAGATGCTTAACTGACTGAGCCACCCAGGCACACCAGGACATTTTTCTATTAAAGGACATGGTGGCGGGGGAGGATGTCATTTATAGACTATAAACACATTCCCTTTAAGAGGGAATAGTTTAAAACAGTTCACATACCTATTTAAAAATGAGAGGGAAATGTTGTAAAGGCCATCTAATAAAAACATTTAAAGATAGGGACAATTAGAGACAGAGAGAAGACAGCAAGAAACAGTATACACACACAATACACACATCCTTACAGCATGATTATTACTTAGCAACAATAAGAAAGCTCACAACACAAAACAGAGTGGATGAGAGAGACCTAAAGAAAGATGATTCAAATAGGGTTGTCTTAAGATGGCTCCTGTCATGGACATCCTCCTGTTTACTTGGACTGATGGTGCATCCTCATAACAAACAAAATCTTTGTTGTCTTGCTTTTGTTTTTAGCCAACTGGAGTTTTCTAGTATTTGCATTTAACTTTTTTCCTCTGGCTATAGATAATTATTTCCCCAATTGGTTACTATTAGGCATGTTCATTGATTAAGACAACAAATGTTTAATAAACACTCATACCAGATAGTGTCCTAGTTTCTGGGAATATGTTGGTGAGCTAAGTAATGTCCTCCTCCTGATTTTTACCAGAAATCTGGAATCAAGTAACAAATTAAGACATGTGAATATTGGCAGAGCAGAGAGAAGGACTGAGATAGGGACGTTCCAGGCCTTGATATGGGCCACACATAGCATAATCAAGTATCAGTATGGCTGGAGTGGGGCTAATAGGAGGAAAAGTGGTAGGAAATTAGGACATGGAGGAAGGCCTTATTGGCCTTCTTAGCCATGGAAAGGAATTGGGAGGTATGTTAACTGTGTTTAAAAGATTGAGAGCAAGTAGCTGACATGATCAGGTTTTTAAAAAACTGTCATCTAGCTATTATGTGACTAACAGTCTTGGCATATAAAAATGGAAACAAGCAATTTAAGAGGTTTTTGTAAGTAGTCAAAATGAGAATTCCATGGTAGGGTGCACCAGGGTGAAAGCTGATAAGAATGCTAAAAATTGTGCACATTCTGAATGTTTTGAATATGAGGCCTAGAGTATTTGCTGATGGTTTGGGATGTAGAGTAGTGAGAGGGATAGAAGTGATGTGGCCAAAGTGTATGGCCCGGGCAACTGAGTGAATGGAGGTGCCATGTAGTGATATGGCAGAGAAAGAAGGATTGGCTAGTCTGAGGGGAGAATAATCAAAAAACAGTTTAGTCATAGGCATGTTACATTAGATATCAAATGGAGACGTTAAGTAAGAAATTGGGTAGAAAAATCCAGGTTGCAGAAGAGATTTCATAGCTAGGGAGAGAAAAATCTGGCTTTATCTCACACAGTTTTTATATCAAGGGGCTAGTGTCAGGTCACTTACAGAAAGAGTATAGTTGGAGAAGGAAAATTATCAAGGATTATGTCCTGAAAAAAACATATACAGGTCAGGTCAATCAGGAGGAACTCTGACAGAGAAGCCTGAAATAATATATAAGGAGAAATGAAACCGAACAGTCCATGCACAGATCTCGAATTGTTGTTCAAATCTCAGAATGCTTTCAGTGACATAACACTATAATTATTTTTAGTTTACCTGGCAAAATGTATATAGACTGTCACTGTGAGGTACTTTCCCTGCATGTGATAAATTTCAGTTGAGGACTGAAGCTTGTGTATTCTAGTTAGGGAACATCTCTGTTAAAAAAGAATCATTAGTCTTTAGTCTGAACCTCATTCATTCATACCAATTTCACTTAAAATGTTATTCAAGGTGAGAATATAAGAAACTTACTCCTCTTCAGCAACAATTTTTTAAATGCAAAGAGAACCAAGTTAAAAATGAGGAGTACTTTGAAGAATTTTGCATATGTCACTAAATATGGAAAGAAAATTTGCTGTAAGCCATCATTGATTAAAAGTTGAGGTTTCTGGGGCACCTACGTGGCTCAGTCCATACAGCACCAGACTGTTGGTTTCAGCTCAGGTCATCATCTCACAGTTGTGAGATCGAGTCCCGCATCAGGCTCCATGCTGGGCATGGAGGCTGCTTGGGATTCTTTCTTTCTCTCTGTGTCCCTCCCCTACTCTTGCTTGTGCTCTCTCTCTCTCTCTCAAAATAAATAGCTGCTTTTAAATTGATGTTTCTGGCCTAGGTTGAAGCCTCTCAATGACAAGAAAGCATCTAATTAATTTTATATAGTGCTGAGGACACTAAACAAAGGCAGGTGTTTAATGGCCCACGATGGGCATGATGATCATGATGGTAAAGCTGTAATAAGCATCCACATCTCCAAGTGCCTTATTCCTCCCAATATCACTGGGTCAAAGAATGCTGAAAATGTTTAATCTAAAACTGTGCTAATTGAATTGTAAAGAAAATCAGAGACTATCTTAATGAGAAAACTTCTGCAAAGTCATCTGTAACATGGTAATGTCTTGTTATTGCAGTTTGAGGGAGAGAAACATGAAAATCCCAGCTGAAAACAACCACTCTGACCCTGTCAGTGAATTCATTCTTCTTGGCTTCCCTTGCACCTGGGAGGTCCAGATCCTCCTCTTCTCAATCTTCTTTGTGATCTATGTCCTGACATTAATGGGAAATCTGTGTATCATCTGTGCAGTGTGGTGGAATGACCATCTCCACACTCCCATGTACATCCTACTGGCCAATTTTTCCTTCCTGGAGATCTGGTATGTCACTTCTACTGTCCCTAATATGCTGGCCAACTTTCTCTCTGAAACCAATTCCATCTCCTTCTATGGCTGCTTCATCCAGTTCTACTTCTTCTTCTCCATGGGCACCACTGAGACCTTCTTCTTGTCTGCCATGGCCTTTGACAGGTACCTTGCTATCTGCAGGCCCCTGCATTACCCCGCTGTCATGACAGTTCAGCGCTGCATCAGAATAGGAGCTGGGTGCTGGGTGTGTGGCTTCTCTTGTTTTCTCCTCCCAGTTTACCTCATCTCCCAGCTTCCTTTTTGTGGTCCCAATACAATTGATCATTTTTTATGTGATCCAGGACCCCTTATGAATCTGTCTTGTGTGGCAGCTCCTGCCACTGAGATCATCTGTGCCATCTTTAACTCAGTCCTCATTTTCTCCACCTTCCTCTTCATTACCAGCTCCTACACCTTGGTGATCAGAGCTGTGCTGAGGGTCCCCTCAGCAGAAGGTCGGCATAAGGCCTTCTCCACGTGTGGCTCCCATCTGGCTGTGGTGTCCCTGTTCTATGGCTCCATCATGGTGATGTATGTGAGTCCAACAGCAGGCAATCCAGCAGGGATTCAGAAAATTGTGACTTTATTTTATTCTGTGATGACTCCACTTTTCAATCCCTTGATCTATAGCCTCCGGAATAAGGAGATGAAGCAGGCCCTGACAAAACTATTTAGGATTATGAGACCTGGTCAAAGACAGCCTCTCAAGAACTAGAATCTATATATGTGTTGGACATATAGTGATATAAAATTATAGGAGGTTAATGGTCTTATGCAAATTTGAGAGACAAATATGTTTCCCATATCCCAGGGAATATTTTTAGAAATACATTTCAATGAAGCAAATAGAAAACAAGATCTTACAAGACCTTGCATAAATCATTTGTACTAGGCCATAATGTATTAATATTCCTGTGCACGTTGCATGGAAACAGGAAAATGTGAGACATTTTCAGGCCTTTTTGCAGAAAAATCATATATAACCCAGATGTCAACAGATCAGTTTCTGTCTTTTGCAGATATAGGTAAATTTGTCCCTGACCCCCAGATTCACAGTGCTCAGGTGTCTAAAGCACCCATCACTCTCTCCCTACACACACACACACACACACACACACACACACACACACACCATCAAACATGTTCGTGTGTGCTTTTCTCTTCCAATCCCTGAATATACCTCCTGTCTTATTTTGATCACACCAGTCTGGATGTGAGACTCATCTCCTTCAACATTTTATCCAAAACCAAAGTAATTCCAGTTTTGTGTGGGTTTATTAACCTGACTACCAGCTGGGGTTAGGGAGAGTCATAGGAAAGGCCACCGTGCTGAACACCCAGTCAGTTTCTCATATTATACCTGGTCTGCCTCTTCTTCTTCCTTCCTCATCCTCTTCCCACCACCCACCAGAATGACCAGAACATCCTTCCCTTTCTTATTCAGAATAACTGTCTTCCATATGCAGGTCCTTGGCAGTTTCGGACTCTTCCTCAGCTGGGCTTGTCAAAAAATTTCTCCTCAGCAAACTTAATTCTTAAATAGGACTTTGTGAAAATAGTGGGGGTTTTTTTCCAACTGTTTACTTTTTTGGGTTGTTTTAGTTTCCTTATAACTCATTATTTTCCTTATCTTAGTACCACCCAGTACCACTCAGTACAAAAGAATATATGTACTGAAACAGGGTGAAACCTGGAAACAAGACTACCTGCAAGAAACTTAATCAGAAAATAATTCATATTTTAAATGCTTCATGATTTTAAAGAGGTTTTTCTCCCTATATGTATTAGAATTAATACAAATCATGCAAAGAGAATAGTGCATATGAGTCTAAGGCTAGAAATAAGATAGTATGACTACTTTTCAATAAATGGTGCTGAGAAAACTGGATACCTACAAGCAAACGAATGAAACTGGACCACTTTCTTACATCATACACAAAAATAAACTCAAAATTTACTAAACTCCTAGATGTGAGACCTAAAACCATAAAACTCCTAGAAGATAACATAGGCAGTAATTTTTTTACATCAGCCTTAGCAACATTTTTCCAGATATATCTCCAAAGGCAAGGGAAACAAAAGCAAAAATAAACTATTGGGCCCATACCAAAATTAAAAACAACAACAACAACAACTTATGCACAGCATAGGAAACCATTAGCAAAGGAAAAAGGCAACTTAGTGAATGGGAGAAGACAGTTGCTAATGACGTATCCAATAAAGGATTAATACCCAAAATATATAAAGAACTTATACAACTCAACACCAAACAAAATCTGATTAAAAAATTGGTAGAGGATCTAGGGGCGCCTGGGTGGCGCAGTCGGTTGAGCGTCCGACTTCAGCCAGGTCACGATCTCGCGGTCCGTGAGTTCGAGCCCCGCGTCGGGCTCTGGGCTGATGGCTCAGAGCCTGGAGCCTGTTTCCGATTCTGTGTCTCCCTCTCTCTCTGCCCCTCCCCCGTTCATGCTCTGTCTCTCTCTGTCCCAAAAATAAATAAACGTTGGGAAAAAAAAAAATTAAAAAAAAAAAAATTGGTAGAGGATCTAAATAGTTTTCCAAAGAAGACATACAGATGTCCAATAAACACATGAAAAGATGCTCAACATAACTCATCATCACAGAAATGCAAATCAAAATTACAAGATATCAGTTTACACATGTCAAAATGGCTAGCATGAAAGAGACAAGAAATAACAAGTGTTGGTGAAGATGTGGGAAAAAGAGAACACTTGTGCACCATTGGCTGGAATGTAATTGGTATAGCCACTGTGAAAAGCAGTATGGAGGTTCCTCAAAAAATTTAAAATATTAATACCACAGTCCAGTACTTCCACTTGTCAGAAGAAAAAGGTAAGGGGAAATGCAAAATGGGTAAAGGAAAGTGGGAGATGCAGGTTTCCAATTATGGAATGAGGAAGTCTTTGGAATAAAAGCTACAGCAAAGGGAATATAGCCAGTAGTACTGCAATAACATTGTATGCTAATTGTTGGTAGCTACACTTGTGGTGAGCATAGCATAATGTATAGTCATTGAATCACTGTGTTGTACACCTGAAACTAATGTAACATTGTCAACTATACTTCAATAAAAAAATAAATTTAAAAAACTTTTATAAAGACATGCAAAAAATTGCTGTGGTATGATTAAGAATAAACTAGAAATAGGAGATATGAGGAAATACAACAATGTACTACTAACAGTTTGATTTAGAGGCACTAGTAATGCCATTAATAATTTTTTTTCGTATTTACCATTTTTCTTTTCATTTTATTTTCTAAAATAGTAATTTAGGGGCGCCTGGGTGGCTCAGTCGGTTGGGCGGCCGACTTGGGCTCAGGTCATGATCTCGCGGTCCGTGAGTTCGAGCCCCGCGTCGGGCTCTGTGCTGACAGCTCAGAGCCTGGAGCCTGTTTCGGATTTTGTGTGTCTCTCTCTCTGACCCTCCCTGTTCATGCTCTGTCTCTATCTCAAAAATAAATAAACGTTAAAAAGAAATTTTTAAATAGTCATTTAAAATGTATATAATTTTCTGGCAGGGTGTAAATGATGAGTAACAAGTCAAAGAGCAAATGTCCTACAGTGGTCTGCAACTTAAAATGATAAAAATCTTTATATAAGTGCAAAAGCTATTAAAGGTGCTATTTCTGAGATGAGAGTGCACTAGAAGAAATATTCTGGAAAAGATTTAGGCAGGCGACTCTCAGATCTTCAAATTTGTCTCCCTAAAACAGTTATCTTCCCAGGGTTCTAACTATCAGCCCTGTGTATGGAAAAGCGACCTGATCTGTGTGTTTTGACAAGCTTAATTTCTTCAATAGTTGTGCCTTGAGCTTTCCCCATATTTTCTCAGGCTTCCCTATCAATATAGCCAGGAATTTTTCCTGAATTTCCTCTTGAATTTCATCTCCTAACACAATATGTCCTACATTGTCTTTAAGATCTTAGGCCCAGATTAATGGTTTTATTGATCCTGAAACTACATCCCACCCTGGAAACCAAATTTTGTTCACATTATTCTTATAGAAACTCCCCAAGCCATGGGTTTACTTCTGATAAAATCCACACTATTTCCTCATCCCAAACACACTCAAAGATACTAAAACTAAATTATCAGGATCTATTATTTGGATACTGTACTATGATGTATTTTCCGACAATTTTATTTTCCTCCTTTGAAACATTCCTTCACTCATTTATTCACTTTTTTATATATTCATCTCCCAAACTTTTACTGAGTGTCCTCTATCTGCTAAGTATTGAGCCCCGGTTTGGAGAAATAAAGAAGTGCAAAATACTCACAGACCTTAGAGACTTACAGTTATTAAGAGAGTAGACACTAAGTGTTGTCATCTCAAGAAGTTCTCTCTTTTCATTGTTTCTATACGAGATGATGGAGGTTAACTAAGCCTATTGTGGTAATCATTTCACAACACATGTAAATCAAATTATTATGCTACACAACTTAAACTTATACAGTGATGTGTGTCAGTTATTTCTCAATAAAATTGGGAGGAAAACAGACTGAGGGGACCCTAGTCAAACAGAGAGGAACCAGAAGAAGGGGGTTAAATGACCCAGAAATTCAGGGGACTTAAGATAGCAAGATAGCTGCAGAAGAAGCTTAGACCTCCCCACTTCTCTGATTTTACTGCTTCATCTAGTAAAGAGATCCCCAACTGGAGTTGGTAAGAAATTGACTTCAAACTGGCCATGTTTGGAATGAGATCAACAAGCCAGTCTGCAATTTCACAAACGGCCTTGCAACTGGCTACAGATTTCCATGTTACAATTTGCCCCCAAAAGCTATCCTTCTATATTATAACAATGGCAAACAATGGGAAAGGGGATCAGAGGGAAAAAGGAAAAATATATATATATTTGGCAAGTCTTCTATACAGAAAACAATAAAACTTTGTTGAAAGAAATTCACGAAGATATAATAGGAAGATATGCCAAGTCCATGGATTGTAAGAGTAATTATTGTGTAGATGACAATTAACCTCCCCATTCAAAGCAATCCCGATTGAATTCCAGAAATAATTGTTGTGCAAATTGACAAAAGAATTCTAAATTTATATGGAAAGGCAATGGGCAAAGACTATCAAAAAGAGTTTGAAGAGAAAGAAATTGGTAGGACTTACCTATCTTAGATATCAAGACCCATTATAAGCTACGATAATTAGGAAAATGTGCTATTGGTGCAATAGGAACAAAAAGAAAGATGAAATTAAATAGAGAATGCAGAAACCAACCCATGCATATATGGACACTTAATTTATGGTAAAAAAAAAAAATAGGACTACACAGCAGGCATAGAATACAGGTTTAACAAAGAAAATGTCTAGGTCAAATGGATTCTCATGTGGAAAACTGAAATTTGACCTATATTTCATACCATACATAAAAACTATGACCAGTATAATTGCAGATTTTAAATTTGAAAGATATTAACACTTCTAAATAATATTTTCATAACCTTGAAATAAGCAAAAAGAACTAGCTATAAAGAAACTTGATTGAGGGGTGCCTGGGTGGCTCAGTCCATTAAACGACCAACTCTTGATTTGGGCTCAGGTCATGATCTCACAGTTTATACTTCAAGCCCTGCACTGAGCTCTGTGCTGATGGTACAGAGCCTGCCTAGCAATCTCTCCCCCCCCCCTCTCTGCCCCTTCAGAGTTCTCTATCTCTCTCTCTTTCAAAATACATAAATAAACTTAAAAAAAAAAAAGAAACATGACTGATAAATCAGGTGCATTAAAAATAAGAATTTCTTTTCATTAATAAACCAGTCAGAGAAAGACAAATACCAGATGATTTTATTCATATGTGGAATTTAAGAAACAAGATAAAGGGGAAAAGAAAAGAGCAATAAATAAAAAACAGACTCTTAACCACAGAGAACAAATTTCTGGTTACCAGAAGGGAGGTGGGTGGGGGAATGGGTGAACTAGGTGAAGGGGATTAAGGAGGGCACTTATTATGATGACCACTGAGTAATGTATAGAATTGTTGAATCACTACGTTGTATATCTGAAACGAATATAACACTGTTTATCAACTGCACTGGAATTAAATTTTTTTTAAAAAGAACTTCTGTTCATTAAAAAGAAATTATGAGACTAGAAAAATAAGCCTGCATAAACCAGAGAAAATATCTGGAATATATATAACTGATTAAACGCTTGCTTTCAGAATATATTTTTTAAATCTTTAAAGTATTAACAAATTCCCAGTAGTTTAAAAAAGGGCAAGACTCCTGAAAAGTCATTATTTAAAAAAAAAAAGTATATCCAAATATAAAACAGAATGTGTTTTCCTAAATGTTTTTTTGAAAACCAAAAAAACAAAAACTGACCAAAATAAAAATAAAAAATAAACAGAATAATGAAGATTATCATATACTACTCATGAGAGTGTACATTTTGGCAACCACTTTGGACTACTCTCTAACATTATCTGTTACGGTTGAATATATACATTCCCTGGAATCCAGCAGTTTCATGGATATACAACATAAATTCTTGCAAGCATACGCCAAGAGAGATGTAGAATACATGTTGGTGAGGGGAACGCTTTTGCGTAGTTGGTCAGAATGCAAACTGGTGCAGCCGCTCTAAAACAGTGTGCAAGTTCCTCAAAAAATTAAAAATAGAACTTCCCTATGACCCAGCAATAGCATTGCTAGGAATTTACCCAAGGGATACAGGAGTGCTGATGCATAGGGGCACTTGTACCTCAATGTTTATAGCAGCACTCTCAACAATAGCCAAATTATGGAAAGAGCCTAAATGCCCATCAACTGATGAATGGATAAAGAAGATGTGGTTTATATACACAATGGAATTCTACTTGGCAATGAGAAAGAATGAAACATGCCATTTGTAGCAATGTGGATGGAACTGGAGGGTGTTATACTAAGTGAAATAAGTCAGTCAGACAAACACAGGCACCATGTTTTCACTCATATGTGGATCTTGAGAAACTTAACAGTAGACCATGGAGGAAGGGAAGGGGGGAAAAATTTACAAACAGAGAGGAAGGCAAATGATAAAAGACTTTTAAATACAGAGAACAAATTGAGAGATGATGGGAGGTAGAGAAGAGGGGAAAGTGGGTGATGGGCACTGAGGAGGGCACTTGCTGGGATGAGCACTGGGTATTGTATGGAAGCCAATTTGGCAATAAATTATATTAAAAAATAATGTCTAAGTTTGAGGTGTATAACATTATAATATGGATTTTATACAGGTGTATATTGTGAAATGATTACCATAATAAGGTTAGTTGACACCTCCATCACCTCCATAATTACTTTTTTTTCTTGGCAGTGAGACCACTTAAAATCTACTTTCTTAGTGACTTTCAAGTACATAATGTAGAATTGTTAACTATAATCACCATGCTGTACTAGTGTTCTAATGAGAACTTATTCATGTTAGAGCCAGAAGTTTGTGCCCTTTGACCAACATCATCTCATTTCCTTCATCTCCCAGTCCCAGAATCCCCATTCTAAATTTGTCTCTATAAGTTTAAGCTGCCAATTCTTTCTGATCTACAGAAAAAGAACAGAGGGAGAAGATGGTGGCATAGGAGGACGTTGGGCTCACTGCATCCTGCTGATCACTTAGATTCCACCCACGTCTGCCTAAATAACCCAGAAAACTGCCAGAAGACTAGCACAGCAGACTCTCCAGAGCCAAGTGTAGACAAGAAGCCCACGGAAAAGGGTAGGAAGGGCAGAGAGGTGGTGCGCACTACACGGACTGGTGGGAGCCAGCCAGGGCGGTGGAGGGGCAGCCCGCCCGAAAAGGCAGAATCCCCGAGTCTGGCTTGCAAAAACGGAGGGGCCAGAATGCGTGAGTTCTGACAGCCAATGGGACTTAACATCCGGAATGTGAAAACTCAACAGCTCTGCTTCGAGAGCGGGAGGGCAAGAGGACACTGGGAGGGAGAGGTGTTGAGCCCTGGAAGACAGAGCTCAGCTCCGTGGGGAACCAAGGCACTGGCCAGTGCCATCTCCCTCTCCCATCCCCCAGCTGAAATCCCAAAAGGAACCAGTTCCCGGCACCGATCCTGTTTGCACCCTGCAAACACCCAACGCTGTACTTCTGTGGATCCATCCCTCAGATGGGTCTGCCTGCCTCCCTCCTGGTGATGCAGGGCCCCTCCCGCAGGGGACCACCTAGGGCAAAGTGAGCCAAGCCTGCCCTTCCCGCCCCTGTGCACCTTGGAGATCCACCCCGACTAACACTCCAGATCCCATCAAAGCGGCACCACAAGCCTGGCAGTGTGCAAGTAGCCCAGACAGGGGCCAAACCAGCCACAGTGAGTCCTGCTCTTGGGTGAGGGGAAGATAAAGTACACACCAGTCTGATTGTGGCCCCAGCAGTGGGCTAGAGACAGACATCAGTCTGACTGTGGCCCCGCCCACCAACACATTACTCCAGACAGCACAGAAGAACCATATGACCCTGTCAATCAATGCAGAAAAGGCCTTTGACAGAATTCAGCATCCTTTCTTAATAAAAACCCTCGAGAAAGCCGGGATACAAGGAACATACTTAAACATCATAAAAGCCATTTATGAAAAGCCCACAGCTAATATCCTCAATGGGGAAAAACTGAGAGCTTTTCCCCTGAGATCAGGAACACAACAGGGATGTCCACTCTCACTGCTGTTGTTTCACATAGTGTTAGAAGTGCTAGCATCAGCAATCAGACAACAAAAGGAAATCAAAGGCATCAAAATTGGCAAAGATGAAGTCAAGCTTTCACTTTTTGCAGATGACATATTATACATAGAAAACCCGATAGACTCCACCAAAAGTCTGCTAGAACTGATACATGAATTCAGCAAAGTCGCAGGATACAAAATTAATGTATAGATATCAGTTGAATTCTTATACACTAATAATGAAGCAACAGAAAGACAAATAAAGAAACTGATCCCATTCACAATTGCACCAAGAAGCATAAAATACCCAGGAATAAACCTAACCAAAGATGTAAAAGATCTGTATGCTGGAAACTATAGAAAGCTTATGAAGGAAATTGAAGAAGATATAAAGAAATGGAAAAACATTCCATGCTCATGGGTTGGGAGAATAAATATTGTCAAAATGTCCATACTACCCAAAGTTATTTACACATTCAATGCAATCCCAACCAAAATTGCACCAGCATTCTTCTCGAAGCTAGAACAAGCAATCCTAAAATTCATATGGAACCACAAAAGGCCCTGAATAGCCCAAGTAATTTTGAAGAAGACCAAAGCAGGAGGCATAACAATCCCAGACTTTAGCCTCTACTCCAAACCTGTAATCATCAAGACAGCATGGTATTGGCACAAAAACAGACTCATAGACCAATGGAAGAGAATAGAAACCCCAGAACTAGACCCACAAAAGTATGGCCAACTAATCTTTGACAAAGTCGGAAACAATATCCAATGGAAACAAGACAGTCTCTTTAACAAATGGTGCTGGGAGGACTGGACAGCAACATGCAGAAAAATGAAACTAGACCACTTTCTCACACCATTCACAAAAATAAACTCAAAATGGATAAAGGACCTGAATGTGAGACAGGAAACCATCAAAACCCTAGAGGAGAAAGCAGGGAAAAACCTCTCTGACCTCAGCCGCAGCAATTTCTTACTTGACACATCCCCAAAGGCAAGGGAATTAAAAGCAAAAATGAGCTATTGGGACCTCATGAAGATAAAAGCTTCTGCACAGCAAAGGAAACAATCAACACAACTAAAAGGCAACCAATGGAATGGGAAAAGATATTTGCAAGTGACATATCGGACAAAGGGCTAGTATCCAAAATCTATAAAGAGCTCACCAAACTCCACACCCGAAAAACAAATAATCCAGTGAAGAAATGGGCAGAAAACATGAACAGACACTTTTCTAAAGAAGAAATCCAGATGGCCAACAGGCACATGAAAAGATACTCAACGTCGCTCCTCATCAGGGAAATACAAATCAAAACCACACTCAGATATCACCTCACGCCAGTCAGGGTGGCTAAAATGAACAAATCAGGAGACTATAGATGCTGAAGCGGATGTGGAGAAACGGGAACCCTCTTGCACTGTTGGTGGGAATGCAAACTGGTGCAGCTGCTCTGGAAAACAGTGTGCAGGTTCCTCAAAAAATTAAAAATAGATCTACCCTATGACCCAGCAATAGCACTGCTAGGAATTTACCCAAGGGATACAGGAGTGCTGATGCATAGGGGCACTTGTACCCCATGTTTATAGCAGCACTTTCAACAATAGCCAAATTATGGAAAGAGCCTAAATGTCCATCAACTGATGAATGGATAAAGAAATCGTGGCTTATATACACAATGGAATGCTATGTGGCAATGAGAAAGAATGAAATCTGGCCTTTTGTAGCAACGTGGATGGAACTGGAGAGTGTTATGCTAAGTGAAATAAGTCCACAGAGAATGATAGATACCATATGTTTTCACTCTTTTGTGGATCCTGAGAAACTTAACAGAAATCCATGGGGGAGGGGAAGGAAAAAAAAATTAGAGAGGGAGGGAGCCAAAACATAAGAGACTTAAAAACTGAGAACTGAGGGTTGATGGGGGTGGGGGGGAGGAGAAAGTGGGTGATGGGCATTGAGGAGGGCACCTGTTGGGATGAGCACTGGGTGTTGTATGGAAACCAACTCGACAATAAATTTCATATTTAAAAATAAATAAATAAATAAAATGCACCTCAGATATCTCTAACAATCTACCTAAGTACAGACATTTGGTGGTCAAAGAATGATTTCTTCTTCTTCAAAATAGACAAAGGGATTCCTATAAGCTTGCTATTACAGCTATTATAACAATCCCTATTATGACTAATTATTCCCCAAAAACCTTCAATGATATATGACTACTAGAGAAAAAAGAAAAGATAGAATTGATTCTTTATCTTCACTATTCCTTGTGGAATACTAAGACTTGGTGTTTAATTATAAATAAGTGAAAATTCAAAAATTATCTCCTCTTTTGAACAAATACTATCAAATCATCAAGAGGATAAATCCCAAATCCCGAAAGGTCATGATGCAAGAAAGTAGACATATATAATACCTTCTTCTGGGCTTTCATTTTTACCATAAACATGTGCTTTCAAACTAGAGAAAAAGTATCTTGTAGGGTTTACTCTTTGCAATCCATGAGAGATTACAAACTGGATCATCCAATTTCTTGGAAGTCCTTCACATGCCTGTTGCTCCATGGAGTAATATTTTATGTCTGGTCTCTGACCCTCTTCTCAGCATTCATCCAAGGAGTAAGTGGAAATTGTCTAACATGTGAGCCACATGTACTCAAAGTTTTTGCAAAAATAATTTCATAAGAAATTTTTTATCTTCAAAAAAGCTGAAAATATTTCATTAGACTGAAATGCTGACAAATAAATAAAACCTAAAAATATTAATTTCCTTCTTGTTTCCCTGAATTCTGGGGAATATTTTTCACTTAGTTTGTGTATCACTCTAAAAGATAAATAAGAGATACATACAAGGGCTTAGGATTTTAAGTGAAGAGGTGTATTAACTGACAATTGCTGGAGAAGGATTTATTTTGATGATTTTTGTTGCTTGGTGAATAAATATGGCAAATTTCTCTCTCCAGTGATATCTTCTTTCCAAAACCCATTTATTACTTTTCAGTCCCATCACATTAATAAGCCCTGGTTTAATGGGGATTCTTTTTGAAGTAACAAAAGTTTCCAGCATGTTGAGTTTTTATTGTTATTTTTGTTAATCATACAGGATGTACCCTAAACTCTGGCTTTGGACAATTACTATCTCCAGGAAATATTCTAAAATAAGGCGGCTAAGGGTCAATAATGATTTGAAACAAATCCTTTGTCAACGACCTACCTCTGAATAATTAAACTGAGATGATGACACTAGGGTGCTGAGTAAATAGGACCACAGAAATGCCTAAAGGACAAAAGGACAATCCATTGGAATATAAAAAAGTACAATGTGGAAAATATCCTCAATAATATTATAACATATTTGGTAACATGGTAACTACACTTATCGTGGCAAGCATTCCAATATGTATAAAATTGTCAAATCACTATGTTGTACACCTGAAATTAATAGAATGTTGTATGTCAACTATACTTCAATGATAATAATAAAAAATCTTTCAAAAAGGAATTCAGGGACATGATTTCTCAAAATCCCTGTGTAGATGAGTAAATTCTGTTCTTAAAAACATTAATAAAGTGTTTTAGAAAACCAATAAAGCCAAGGATTTGGCTGACCTGACCTTCTACAACCATATATACAATTACAGGGCAAAAAGAATCTATAAATAGTAGTCCTTCCAATCTAGATGCTATCTCAACGGTCAAATAAAAGAGTCAGCCATCTATGTGGTCTGACCTTTACACAAGTAAGTCCAGGATTTCCCTGACTTAGAGTCTTGGATTTCTACCTTGAAAAATCTTCTTTGATTTATTAGATTATTCCTTATAAAATGTAAAAAATATTTCCAGGAGAATAAAACAAAAAAAATTCAGCAAAAAATGTATTAAAATATATTGTTAATCTCTTGATTATAAGTTCCATAAGTGCAAGATTTGGCATACCCACAGCTGTTTCTTCAGCACTTAAAAGACAACTTGATACAATGAAGAAGTTTAATAAGTATTTTTGAATGAATTACCTTGCTTAATGCAAAAGGTCAGAGTAAAGGTACTGAGGAAACAGGAGAACTGAGTTTTGATTTAGGAACAACTACTTGGGATGGAAGTACCCAGAGAGAAGGGCAAAGCTCATTGTTTCTGATTTGCCCAGACATGAAAGGCCTAGATGGGGCTTAGTGAGATGTAAAAAGATATGAAAGTTCTGTCTAAAAGGGAGAAAAAAAGAACATGTGGGAAAGGACTGGGGGTGGGAAGGAGGTAAAAAAAAATACCATGGAAATTCTCACAAAAGTATGAAACCTATTTTTCCAATTTTCTTACAGCCAACTTGACCACGGGTACAAGTATAGGGACAATGAACTTGGTCACTGTGACTCAAACTAGCTGCTTTCCCTCAGGTCAATTGCCATTACGGGCATATGTGGTACATATATCGACACAAAAACACATCAAAATACTTAGCCAGAGCAACTTAGAGGCCAAGGTATAGGGCTATTTCTCACAATATATAGTGCATTCAGTTGCCAAAAAAGGAAGCATTTTTATACTAAACACTGGTATGAATACTTAAGTATCATTAAAAAAATGAATAAATCCTGGAATGATAGAGGTTTTTTTAGGTTACTTTAAAACACCATGAGTAACCTGGAGGAACTGAAAATGAAAATAAATATTAGTTTGTGTCCTGTCATGGCACTACCCTTAGATTCTTAGGTCTCTTCATTTAGTCTTTTTATTAAGTCAGTTATAAATCATAGAATATCAAGTACTCATAGACTGTTGAAATATATTCACATGCACAGAAATATAGTATCAATAGTGCAAGTAGACATATGAAAAGTAAACTAATACCAGTAATTTATCAGAATCACAAGATTGCAATCCTAGTGTCTAGTCTAGCATTCTTAGAAAGGGAAAAATTTGTCTCCAACTCATGTTTTCCTTCTTTTCTAGTACTGCGCCTTTTTAAATAATATATGTTCAGGGGCTGAGTAATGTAAGTCACAGTTTTGTTATTTAAGCAAAAGTCTGTTTACTACTTTATGAAATAAAAAATAAAGAAATTTAATGTTTTCAGGAAGAACCAGCATACTCCATTAAGAGGGCTATAACAAAGTCATCTCCATGTCTTCCAGACCAATGAATGTGTCCGGCACAGAAACCACCAACTCCGTTAGCCACTTTATCCTCGTGGGCTTTCCCTCAAGCCCAGAAATGCAGCTCCTCTACTTTGGCCTCTTCTCAGTGGTCTACACGCTGACTCTCATGGGGAACGCAGCCATTGTCTGTGCAGTGCGGTGGGAACGGCGTCTTCACACGCCCATGTACATCCTCTTGGGGAATTTCTCTCTCCTGGAAATATGTTATGTCACCACGACCGTCCCTAACATGTTGGCCAATTTCCTGTCCTCAAGCAAGTCCATTTCCTTTGTGAGCTGTTTTGCACAGTTCTACTTCTTCTTCTCTCTGGGGTGTGATGAGGGCTTCTTCCTCTGCATCATGGCCTTTGACAGGTACCTTGCCATCTGTCGTCCTCTGCATTACCCACGCATTATGACGAAACAGCTGTACACTGGCCTTGCCATCTTTGGCTGGTCGTGCGGGTTCGTCCTCTTCCTAACCCCCGTTGTTCTCATTTCACAGTTACCCTACTGTGGCCCAAATACTATCAACCATTTCTTGTGTGATCCTGTCCCATTGATGATGCTGTCCTGTTCTGAAGACACCACAACACAGTTCATTTATTCTACTTTCAATGCTGTTTTCGTGATTGGAACCTTTCTCTTTGTTCTTTGTTCCTATGCTCTGGTGATTGTGGCTGTGCTAAGGATGCCTTCAGCAGCAGGCAAACGCAAGGCTTTCTCCACTTGTGCTTCTCATGTGGCAGTGGTGATCCTGTTTTTTGGCTCTGTTATGGTGATGTATGTTAGTCCTGGATCAGGACGCCCAGTGAAAATGCAGAAAATTGTGACCTTGTTTTATTCTGTGATAACACCCCTCTGTAATCCTCTAATCTATAGCCTTAGGAACAAGGAAATGAAGACTGCTCTGAGGAAAATCTTTGGCACTGCGCATGGTATTCATAAAATGTAAATCAGAGTCAAATTCCATCACTGGAGTGTAACTTCCCTTAACAAAACATGAGTGATATATTTGTCTGAAAATTCTGAAAATTCACTAAATTGTATTTCAAAACTACTAAAATGAAAGCCCATTATCATCTTAAACACCACTCACCACAAATTGTAGTAGTCTTATTTAAGAATGTATTTTAGCAAGTGGGTTCGATTTTGTTTTGAAGCTATTTATCACGTAAGTGAAATTTTAGTATCTAAGCCCATTAGTCCCTGTATATGTAATTCAATTTCTAAAAAGACAGAGGTCTATTTTGCATTACTGAGTTGAAACAACTGATACACATGTAATAGAGAGCACAGATTGCTTTGGGCATTAACACTGTAAGCCAATAATTCTCCACTGAGACATACTTACTGAGAAGGAAGATGCAAATTTGAAGGAAGTCTACCCTGTCAAAGTATGCATCTTTAAGGAAACAGACTAATAGCCTTAGCTGGATATTAATGATTTTTCAGAGGGCACAGGACAAGGATTAGGAATTTACAGTGTATTAGCTACCTAGAATACGGTAAAGATAAGAGCTAAACATAAAGTCCAGGACATTACTCAAGGCATAACTCAGCTTGGGGTAAATACAGTTAAACAACAGTTTCTGGTACCATGTGTGGTTTAATTTTAGCACTGTGTGACTTATTTTAATGCCATAACCATCTTAAAACTATTTCCATAAACTTCACACTTGTCAGAATGGCTAAAATAAAAAACACAAGAAACTAGCATTGGCAAAGATGTGGAGGAAAAAGGAAACTCATGTACTGTTGGTGGGAATACAAACTGGTGCAGCCACCATAGAAAACAGTATGGAGGTTCCTTAAAAAGTTAAAAATAGAATTACCATATGATCCAGTTATTCTACTATTGGATATTTACCCACAGAAAATGAAAATGCTAATTTGAGGTGATGCAGGCACCCCAGGTCCACTGTAGCATTATTTACAATAGCCAAGATATGACAGCAATCCAATGCCCACCCATAGATGAATAGATAAAGAACATATGGAAGATAAAGAAGATAGATATGTCTATGTATACATACACATACAATGGACTATTGCTCAACCATAAAAAAGAATGAAATTTTTCCATTTGCAATAACATGGATGGACCTACAGAATATAATGCTAAGCAAAGTAAGTCAGACAGAGAAAGACAAAAGAGCATATTATTTCACTAATAGGTGGAAATTAAGAACCAAATGAACAAAGAAAGAACCAAAAACAAAACAAAAAAAACAAACAAAACCCGGTCCTTAAATAATAAAGAACAAACTGGTGGTTGAAAAAGGGGAGGTAAGTGGAGGGATGGGTGAATGAGGTGTATGGGATTAAGAGTTTTTTGAACCCCTATATTGTACACCTGAAACAAATATAACACTATATGTTAATTACACTAGAATTTCTTTCTCAATATATTTTATTAGTGACCTATCTCAGTGAGTTATGGCATATTACAAAGATAAACCAAAATTATATTGATCCATCAACATTTCCCTATGGTTAGCCTTTGATGTATTTAATATCTCTATGTTCAATTATAAGGTTAACACAACTTTACTTTTTCTTTTGTTCCGTCTCTTTATTCAATTTTTAAATATGTTTTTATTTTAATTCCTATGTAGTTAACATACAGTGTTAAATAGTTTCAGGTATAGAATACAGTGATTCAACATCTATACATTACTCAGTGCTCCTCATCATACTGGAATATAAAAAAATAATGAATAAAATTTTAAAATATTATATTTTCTCCTCTGGGATGCAGCAAAAGGCAGTCATAAGAGGAAAGCATATAGCAGTCCAGGGCTTCCTAAACAGGAAGAAATGTCCCAGATACACAACCTAACCTTACACCCTAAAGAGCTGGAAAAACAACAGCAAATATAGCAGAAGACAGGAAATAATAAATTTAGAGCAGAAATTAATGCACTGAAACAAAAAAAAAACCCAAAAAACAAAAAAAAAAGTATATCAATGAAACCAGAAGTTGGTTCTTTGAAAGAAATAACAAAATTGATAAACCACTAGCCAGTTTAATCAAAAAGAAAAAGGAAAGAACCCAAATGCTAAAATCAAGAATAAAAGAGGAAAGATCACAACTAAAACAACAGAAATACAAACAATAATAAGAGAATAAAATGAGATCCTGTACACCAATAAATTGGGCAATCTGGAAGAAATAGACAAATTCCTAGGAACATATAAACCACCAAAACTGAAACAGGAAGAAACAGAAATTTGAACACACCCATAACCAGTAAAGAAATATAATTACTAATCAAAAATCACCCAAAAAACAATGGTCCAGGGCCAGATGGCTTTCCAAGGGAATTCTAACACACATTTAAGGAAGAGTTAACACCTATACTCTTTTTTAAAAATTTAATTAATTAATTTATTTTAATATGAAATCTATTGTCAAACTGGTTCCCATACAACACCCAGTGCTCATCACAACAGGTGCCCTCAATACCCATCACCCACTATCCCCTCCCTCCCACCCCCCATCAACCCTCAGTTTGTTCTCAGTTTTTAAGACTCTCTTATGTTTTGGCTCTCTCCCTCTCTAATTTTTTTTTCCTTCCCCTCCCCCATGGTCTTCTGTTAAGTTTCTCAGGATCCACAAAAGTGTGAAAACATATGGTATCTGTCATTCTCTCTATGACTTATTTCACTTAGCATAACACTCTCTAGTCCCATCAATATTGCTACAATAGGCCATATTTCATTCTTTCTCATTACCACATAGCATTCCATTGTGTATATAAACCACAATTTTTTTTTTATTATATGAAATTTATTGTCAAATTGGTTTCCATACAACACCCAGTGCTCATCCCAAAAGGTGCCCTCCTCAATACCCATCCCCCACCCTCTCCTCCCTCCCACCCCCCATCAACCCTCAGTTTGTTCTCAGTTTTTAACAGTCTCTTATGCTTTGGCTCTCTCCCACTCTAACCTCTTTTTTTCTTTTTTTTTTTCTTCTTTTTCTTTTTTCCTCCCCCTCCCCCATGGGTTCCTGTTAAGCTTCTCAGGATCCACATAAGAGTGAAACCATATGGTATCTGTCTTTCTCTGTATGGCTTATTTCACTTAGCATCACACTCTCCAGTTCCATCCACGTTGCTACAAAAGGCCATATTTCATTTTTTCTCATTGCCACGTAGTATTCCATTGTGTATATAAACCACAATTTCTTTATCCATTCATCACTTGATAGACATTTAGGCTCTTTCCATAATTTGGCTATTGTTGAGAGTGCTGCTATGAACATTGGGGTACAAGTGTCCCTATGCATCAGTACTCCTGTATCCCTTGGATAGATTCCTAGCAGTGCTATTGCTGGGTCATAGGGTAGGTCTATTTTTAATTTTCTGAGGAACCTCCACACTGCTTTCCAGAGCGGCTGCACCAATTTGCATTCCCACCAACAGTGCAAGAGGGTTCCCATTTCTCCACATCCTCGCCAGCATCTATAGTCTCCTGATTTGTTCATTTTGGCCACTCTGACTGGCGTGAGGTGATACCTGAGTGTGGTTTTGATTTGTATTTCCCTGATGAGGAGCGACGCTGAACATCTTTTCATGTGCCTGTTGGCCATCCGGATGTCTTCTTTAGAGAAGTGTCTATTCATGTTTTCTGCCCATTTCTTCACTGGATTATTTGTTTTTAGGGTGTGGAGTTTGGTGAGCTCTTTATAGATTTTGGATACTAGCCCTTTGTCCGATATGTCATTTGCAAATATCTTTTCCCATTCCGTTGGTTGCCTTTTAGTTTTGTTGGTGGTTTCCTTTGCTGTGCAGAAGCTTTTTATCTTCATAAGGTCCCAGTAATTCACTTTTGCTTTTAATTCCCTTGCCTTTGGGGATGTGTCGAGTAAGAGATTGCTACGGCTGAGGTCAGAGAGGTCTTTTCCTGCTTTCTCCTCTAAGGTTTTGATGGTTTCCTGTCTCACATTCAGGTCCTTTATCCACTTTGAGTTTATTTTTGTGAATGGTGTGAGAAAGTGGTCTAGTTTCAACCTTCTGCATGTTGCTGTCCAGTTCTCCCAGCACCATTTGTTAAAGAGGCTGTCTTTTTTCCATTGGATGTTCTTTCCTGCTTTGTCAAAGATGAGTTGACCATACGTTTGAGGGTCTAGTTCTGGGGTTTCTATTCTATTCCATTGGTCTATGTGTCTGTTTTTGTGCCAATACCATGCTGTCTTGATGATGACAGCTTTGTAGTAGAGGCTAAAGTCTGGGATTGTCATGCCTCCTGCTTTAGTCTTTTTCTTCAAAATTCCTTTGGCTATTCGGGGCCTTTTGTGGTTCCATATGAATTTTAGGATTGCTTGTTCTAGTTTCGAGAAGAATGCTGGTGCAATTTTGATTGGGATTGCATTGAATGTGTAGATAGCTTTGGGTAGTATTGACATTTTGACAATATTTATTTTTCCAATCCATGAGCAGGGAATGTCTTTCCATTTCTTTAAATCTTCTTCAATTCCCTTCATAAGCTTTCTATAGTTTTCAGCATACAGATCCTTTACATCTTTGGTTAGATTTATTCCTAGGTATGTTATGCTTCTTGGTGCAATTGTGAATGGGATCAGTTTCTTTATTTGTCTTTCTGTTGCTTCATTGTTAGTGTATAAGAATGCAACTGATTTCTGTACATTGATTTTGTATCCTGCAACTTTGCTGAATTCATGTATCAGTTCTAGCAGACTTTTGGTGGAGTCTATCGGATTTTCCATGTATAATATCATGTCATCTGCAAAAAGTGAAAGCTTGATTTCATCTTTGCCAATTTTGATGCCTTTGATTTCCTTTTGTTGTCTGATTGCTGATGCTAGAACTTCCAGCACTGTGTTAAACAACAGCGGTGAGAGTGGGCATCTCTGTCGTGTTCCTGATCTCAGGGAAAAAGCTCTCAGTTTTTCCCCGTTGAGGATGATGTTAGCTGTGGGCTTTTCATAAATGGCTTTTATGATCTTTAAGTATGTTCCTTCTATCCCGACTTTCTCAAGGGTTTTTATTAAGAAAGGGTGCTGGATTTTGTCAAAGGCCTTTTCTGCATCGATTGATAGGATCATATGGTTCTTCTCTTTTTTTTTGCTAATGTGATGTATCACGTTGATTGATTTGCGAATGTTGAACCAGCCCTGCATCCCAGGAATGAATCCCACTTAATCATGGTGAATAATTCCTTTTATATGCCGTTGAATTCGATTTGCTAGTATCTTATTGAGAATTTTTGCATCCATATTCATCAGGGATATTGGCCGGTAGTTCTCTTTTTTTACTGGGTCTCTGTCTGGTTTAGGAATCAAAGTAATACTGGCTTCATAGAATGAGTCTGGAAGTTTTCCTTCCCTTTCTATTTCTTGCAATAGCTTGAGAAGGATAGGTATTATCTCTGCTTTAAACGTCTGGTAGAACTCCCCTGGGAAGCCATCTGGGCCTGGACTCTTATTTGCTGGGAGATTTTTGATAACCGATTCAATTTCTTCGCTGGTTATGGGTCTGTTCAAGCTTTCTATTTCCTCCTGATTGAGTTTTGGAAGAGTGTGGGTGTTCAGGTATTTGTCCATTTCTTCCAGGTTGTCCAATTTGTTGGCATATAATTTTTCATAGTATTCCCTGATAATTGTTTGTATCTCTGAGGGATTGGTTGTAATAATTCCATTATCATTCATGATTTTATCTACTTGGGTCATCTCCCTTTTCTTTTTGAGAAGCCTGGCTAGAGGTTTATCAATTTTGTTTATTATTTTCAAAAAACCAACTCTTGGTTTCATTGATCTGCTCTACAGTTTTTTTAGATTCTATATTGTTTATTTCTGCTCTGATCTTTATTATTTCTCTTCTTCTGCTGGGTGTAGGCTGCCTTTGCTGTTCTCCTTCTATTTCCTTTAGGTGTGCTGTTAGATTTTGTATTTGGGATTTTTCTTGTTTCTTGAGATAGGCCTGGATTGCAATGTATTTTCCTCTCAGGACTGCCTTCGCTGCATCCCAAAGCATTTTGATTGTTGTATTTTCATTTTTTGTTTGTTTCCATATATTTTTTAATTTCTTCTCTAATTGCCTGGTTGACCCACTCATTCGTTAGTAGGGTGTTCTTTAACCTCCATGCTTTTGGAGGATTTCCATAGTTTTTCTTGTGGTTGATTTCAAGCTTCATAGCATTGTGGTCTGAAAGTATGCATGGTATAATTTCAATTCTGGTAAACTTATGGAGGGCTGTTTTGTGACCCAGTATGTGATCTATCTTGGAGAATGTTCCATGTGCACTCGAGAAGAAAGTATATTCTGTTGCTTTGGGATGCAGAGTTCTAAATATATCTGTCAGGTCCATCTGATCCAATGTCTCATTCAGGGCCCTTGTTTCTTTATTGACCGTGTGTCTAGATGGTCTATCCATTTCTGTAAGTGGGGTGTTAAAGTCCCCTGCAATTACCACATTCTTATCAATAAGGTTGCTTATGTTTATGAGTAGTTGTTTTATATATTTGGGGGCTCCGGTATTCGGCGCATAGACATTTATAATTGTTCGCTCTTCCTGATGGATAGACCCTGTAACTATTATATAATGTCCTTTTCATCTCTTGTTACAGCCTTTAATTTAAAGTCTAGTTTGTCTGATATAAGTATGGCTACTCCAGCTTTCTTTTGGCTTCCAGTAGCATGATAAATAGTTCTCCATCCCCTCACTCTCAATCTAAAGGTGTCCTCAGGTCGAAAATGAGTCTTGTAGACAGCAAATAGATGGGTCTTGTTTTTTTATCCATTCTGATACCCTATGTCTTTTGGTTGGCGCATTTAATCCATTTACATTCAGTGTAATTATAGAAAGATACGGGTTTAGAGTCATTGTGATGTTTGTATGTTTTATGCTTGTAGTGTTGTCTCTGGTACTTTGTCTCACAGGGTCCCCCTTAGGATCTCTTGTAGGGCTGGTTTAGTGGTGACAAATTCCTTCAGTTTTTGTTTGTTTGGGAAGACCTTTATCTCTCCTTCTATTCTAAATGACAGACTTGCTGGATAAAGGATTCTCGGCTGCATATTTTTTCTGTCTAGCACACTGAAAATCTCGTGCCAATTCTTTCTGGCCTGCCAAGTTTCAAAAGAGAGATCAGTCACGAGTTTTATAGGTCTCCCTTTATATGTGAGGGCACGTTTACCCCTTGCTGCTTTCAGAATTTTCTCTTTATCCTTGTATTTTGCCAGTTTCACTATGATATGTCATGCAGAGGATCGATTCAAGTTACGTCTGAAGGGAGTCCTCTGTGCCTCTTGGATTTCAATGCCTTTTTCCTTCCCCAGATCCAGGAAGTTCTCAGCTATTATTTCTTCAAGTACCCCTTCAGCACCTTTCCCTCTCTCTTCCTCCTCTGGGATACCAATTATGCGTATATTATTTCTTTTTAGTGTATCACTTAGTTCTCTAATTTTCCCCTCATACTCCTGGATTTTTTTATCTCTCTTTTTCTCAGCTTCCTCTTTTTCCATAACTTTATCTTCTAGTTCACCTATTCTCTCCTCTGCCTCTTCAATCCGAGCCGTGGTGGTTTCCATTTTGTTTTGCATTTCATTTAAAGCGTTTTTCAGCTCCTCGTGACTGTTCCTTAGTCCCTTGATCTCTGTAGCAAGAGATTCTCTGCTGTCCTGTATACTGTTTTCAAGCCCAGCGATTAATTTTATGACTATTATTCTAAATTCACTTTCTGTTATATTATTTAAATCCTTTTTGATCAGCTCATTAGCTGTTGTTATTTCCTGGAGGTTCTTCTGAGGGGAATTCTTCCGTTTGGTCATTTTGGATAGTCCCTGGTTGGTGAGGACCTGCAGAGCACTTCCCCTGTGCTGTGGTGTATAATTGGAGTTGGTGGGCGGAGTCGCAGTCCGACCTGATGTCTGCCCCCGGCCCACCGCTGGGGCCACAGTCACACTGGTGTGTGCCTTCTCTTCCCCTCTCCTAGGGCGGGATTCACGGTGGGGTGGGGTGGCCCGTTTGGGCTACTTGCACACTGCCAGGCTTGTGGTGCTGGGGATCTGGCGTATTAGCTGGGGTGGGTAGGCAAGGTGCACAGGGGCAGGAGGGGCAGGCTTAGCTCGCTTCTCCTTAGGTGATCCACTTCAGGAGGGGCCCTGTGGCAGCGGGAGGGAGTCAGATCCGCTGCCGGAGGTTTGGCTACTCCACAGAAGCACAGAGTTGGGCGTTTGCGCGGAGCTAGGAAGTTCCCTGGCAGGAACTGGTTCTCTTTGGGATTTTGGCTGGGGGATGGGCGGGGGAGATGGCGCTGGCGAGCGCCTTTGTTTCCCACCAAACTGAGCTCTGTCGTCCGGGGGCTCAGCATCTCTCCCTCCCTTTGTCCTCCAGCCTTCCCGCTTTCTGAGCAGAGCTGTTAACTTATGACCTCCCAGACACTAAGTCGCGCTTTCTGTTGGAACACAGTCCGTCAGGCCCCTCCGCTTTTGCCCGCCAGACTCGGCTCTGCTTGGCCAGCGAGCCACCCCTCTGCCCCGGCTCCCTCCCGCCAGTCCGTGGAGCGCGCACCGCCTTGCTGCCCTTCCTACCCTCTTCCGTGGGCCTCTCATCTGCGCTTGGCTCCGGCGACTCCGGAGGTGTAGGTGGAATCTAAGTGATCAGCAGGACGCGCGGTGAGCCCAGCGTCCTCCTAAGACGCCATCTTCCCTCCTTCTCCCTATATAAACCACGATTTCTTTATCCATTCATCAGTTGATGGACATTTAGGCTCTTTCCATAATTTGGCTATTGTTGAAAGTGCTGCTATAAACATTGGGGTACAAGTGCCCCTGTGCATCAGTACTCCTGTATCCCTTGGGTAAATTCCTAGCAGTGCTACTGCTGGGTCATAGGGTAGGTCTATTTTTAATTTTTTGAGGAACCTGCACACTGTTTTCCAGAGTGGCTGCACCAGTTTGCATTCCCACCAACAGTGCAAGAGGGTTCCCGTTTCTCTACATCCGCTTCAGCATCTATAGTCTCCTGATTTGTTCTCTTTAGCCACTCTGACTGGTGTGAAGTGATATCTCAGAGTGGTTTTTGATTTGTATTTCCATGAAGAGGAGTGACGTTGAGTATCTTTTAATGTGCCTGATGGCCATCCGATTGTCTTCTTTAGAGAAGTGTCTATTCATGTTTTCCGCCCATTTCTTCACTGGATTATTTGTTTTTCGGGTGTGGCGTTTGGTGAGCTCTTTATAGATTTTGGATTCTAGCCCTTTGTCCGATATGTCACTTGCAAATATCTTTTCCCATTCCATTGGTTGCCTTTTAGTTGTGTTGATTGTTTCCTTTGCTGTGCAGAAGCTTTTATCTTCATGAGGTCCCAATAGCTCATTTTTGCTTTTAATTCCCTTGCCTTTGGGGATGTGTCAAGTAAGAAATTGCTGCAGCTGAGGTCAGAGAGGTTTTTCTCTGCTTTCTCCTCTAGGGTTTTGATGGTTTCCTGTCTCACATTCAGGTCCTTTATCCATTTTGAGTTTATTTTTGTGAATGGTGTGAGAAAGTGGTCCAGTTTCATTTTTCTGCATGTTTCTGTCCAGTCATCCCAGCACCATTTGTTAAAGAGACTGTCTTGTTTCCATTGGATATTGTTTCTGGCTTTGTCAAAGATTAGTTGGCCATACTTTTGTGGGTCTAGTTCTGGGGTTTCTATTCTCTTCCATTGGTCTATGTGTCTGTTTTTGTGCCAATACCATGCTGTCTTGATGATTACAGGTTTGGAGTAGAGGCTAAAGTCTGGGATTGTTATGCCTCCTGCTTTGATCTTCTTCAAATTCCTTTGGCTATTCGGGGCCTTTTGTGATTCCATATCAATTTTAGGATTGCTTGTTCTAGCTTCAAGCATTCTTCAAGAAGAATGCAGGTGCAATTCTGACTGAGATTGTATTGAATATGTAGATGGCTTTGGGTAGTATTGACATTTTAATAATGTTTGTTCTTCCAATCCATGAGCATGGAATGTTTTTCCATTTCTTTATAACTTCTTCAATTTCCTTCATAAGCTTTCTATACTTTTCAGCATACAGACCTTTTACATCTTTGGTTAGGTTTATTCCTAGGTATTTTATGCTTCTTGGTGCAATTGTGAATGGGATCAGTTTCTTTGTCTTTCTGTTGCTTCATTATTAGTGTATAAGAATGCAACTGAGTGGGGGGGGGGTGGCTTCTGGGATGATGGTGGATTAGGAGGACACTGGGCTCAACACGTCCTGCAGATCACTTAGATTCCACCCACACCTGCCTAAATAACCCAGAAAATCACCAGAAGACTAGCAGAACAGAGTCTCTGGGGACAAGTGCAGATGAGAGGCCCACGGAAGAGGGTAGGAAGGGTGGAGAGGCAGTGCACGCTACACGGACTGGCGGGAGGGAGCCAGGGCAGAGGGGCAGCCCCCCGGCAAAGCAGAGCCCCTGAGTCTGGCTTGCAAAAACAGAGGGGCCGGACAAAGTGTGTTCAGACAGCAAGCGGGACTTAGCATCTGGAAGGTTATAAGTTAACAGCTCTGATCAGAGAGTGGGAGGGCTGGAGGACAACAGGAGGGAGAGTTGTTGAGCCCCTGACGACAGAGCTCAGCTAGGCAGGGGAAAAAGGCACTTGCCAGCGCCATCTCCCTCGCCCATCCCAGCCAAAATCCCAAAGGGAACCAGTTCCTGCCAGGGAACTTGCTTGCACCACGCAAACACCCAACACTGTGCTTCTGCGGATCTATCCCTCCGGTGGGTCTGACTCCCTTCTGGTGCCACAGGGCCCCTCCCGAAGTGGACCTCCGAAGGAAAAGTGAGCCGAGCCAGCCCCTCCCGCCCCTGTGCACCTTGGCTGTCCACCCGAGCTAATACACTAGTTCCCCAGCACCACAAGCCTGGCAGTGTGCAAGTAGCCCAGACGGGCCACGCCACCCCACAGTGAAACCCGCCCATAGGAGAGGGCAAGAGAAGGTATACACCAGTCTGATTGTGGCCCCAGCAGTGGGCTGAGGGCAGACATCAGGTCTGACTGCGGCCCTGCCCACCAACGCAGGTTATTCAAGACAGCACAGAGGAAGTGCCCGCAGTTCTGCACCACTCCAGGGACTATCCAAAATGACGAAATGGAAGAATTCCCCTCAAAAAAAAAACCTCCAGGAAATAATGACAGCTAACGACGTGATCAAAAACGATTTAAACAATATAACAGAAAGTGAATTTAGAATAATAGTCACAAAATTAATCGCTGAGCTTGAAAACAATATACAGGACAGCAGAGAATCTATTGCTACAGAGATCGAGGGACTAAGGAACAGCCAGGAGGAGCGAAAAAAATGCTATTAATGAGCTGCAAAATAAAATGGAGACAACCACAGCTTGGATTGAAGAGGCAGAGGAGAGAATAGGGGAACTACAAGATAAAATTATGGGAAAAGAAGAAGCTGAGAAAAAGAGAGATAAAAAAAATCCAGGAGTATGAGGGGAAAATTAGAGAACTAGGTGATGCACTAAAGAGAAATAATCTATGCATAATTGGTATTCCAGAGGAGGAAGAGAGAGAGAAAGGTGTTGAAGGTGTACTTGAAGAAATAACAGCTGAGAACTTCCCTGATCTGGGGAATAAAAAATGCAGTGAAATCCAAGAGGCACAGAGAACTCCCTTCAGACATAACTTGAATCGATCTTCTGCACGACATATCATAGTGAAACTGGCAAAATACAAGGATAAAGAGAAAATTCTGAAAGCAGCTAGGGATAAAGGTGCTCTAACATATAAAGGGAGACCTATAAAACTCGTGACCTATCTCTCTACTGAAACTTAGCAGGCCAGAAAGGAATGGCAGTGAATCTTCAATGTGATTAACAGAAAAAATGTGCAGCCGAGAATACTCTATCCAGCAAGTCTGTCATTTAGAATAAGGAGAGAGAAAGGTCTTCCCAAACAAAAAAAACTGCAGGAATTCGTCACCAATAAACCAGCCCTACAAGAGATCCTAAGGGGGATCCTGTGAGACAAAGTACCAGAGACATCGCTACAAGCATGAAACCTACGGACATCACAATGACTCTAAACCCATATCTTTCTATAATAACACTGAATGTAAATGGACTAAATACGCCAACCAAAAGACATAGGGTATCAGAATGGATAAAAAACAAGACCCATCTATTTGCTGTCTACAAGAGACTCATTTTAGACCTGAGGACACCTTCAGATTGAAAGTGAGGGTATGGAGAACTATTTATCATGCTACTGGAAGTCAAAAGAAAACTGGAGTAGCCATACTTATATCAGACAAACTAGACTTTAAGTTAGAGGTTGTAAGAAGAGATGAAAAGGACATTATATAATAGTTACAGGGTCTATCCATCAAGAAGAGCTAACAATTATAAATGTCTATGCGCCGAATACCGGAGCCCCAAAATATATAAATCAATTAGTCACAAACATAAGCAACCTTATTGATAAGAATGTGGTAATTTCAGGGGACTTTAACACCCCACTCACAACAATGGATAGATCACCTAGACACACGGTCAATAAAGAAACAAAGGCCCTGAATGATACATCGAATCAGATGGACTTGACAGATATATTTAGAACTCTGCATCCCAAAGCAACAGAATATACTTTCTTCTCGAGTGCACATGGAACATTCTCCAAGATAGATCACATACTGGGTCACAAAACAGCCCTTCATAAGTTTACCAGAATTGAAATCGTACCATGCATACTTTCAGACCACAATGCTATGAAGCTTGAAATCAACCACAGGAAAAAGTCTGGAAAACCTCCAAAAGCATGGAGGTTAAAGAACACCCTACTAAAGAATGAATGGGTCAACCAGGCAATTAGAGAAGAAATTAAAAAATATATGGAAACAAACAAAAAATGAAAATACAACAATCAAAATGCTTTGGGATGCAGCAAAGGCAGTCCTGAGAGGAAAATACATTGCAATCCAGGCCTATCTCCAGAAAAAAGAAAAATCCCAAATACAAAATCTAACAGCACACCTAAAGGATATAGAAGCAGAGCAGCAAAGACACCCTAAACCCAGCAGAAGAAGAGAAATAAAAAGATCAGAGAAGAAATAATATAGAATCTAAAACAACTGTAGATCAGATCAATGAAGCCAAGAGTTGGTTTTTTGAAAAAATAAACACCTCTAGCCAGGCTTCTCAAAAAGAAAAGAGAGATGACTCAAATAGATAAAATGATGAATGAAAATGGAATTCTTACAACCAATCACTCAGAGATACAAGCAATTACCAGGGAATACTATGAAAAATTATATGCCAACACACTGGACAACCTGGAAGAAATGGACAAATTCCTAAACACCCACACACTTCCAAAACTCAAAAAAGAGGAAGTAGAAAGCTTGAACAGACCCATAACCAGCGAAGAAATTGAATCGGTTATCAAAAATCTCCCAACAAATAAGAGTCCAAGACCAGATGGCTTCCCTGGGGAATTCTACCAGACGTTTAAAGCAGAGATAATACCTATCCTTCTCAAGCTATTCCAAAAAATAGAAAGGGAAGGAAAACTTCCAGACTCTTTCTATGAACCAGTATTACTTTGATTCCTAAACCAGACAGAGACCCAGTAAAAAAAGAGAACTACAGGCCAATATTTCTGATGAATATGGATGCAAAAATTCTCAATAAGATACTAGCAAATCGAATTCAACAGCATATAAAAAGAATTATTCACCATGATCAAGTGGGATTCATTCCTGGGATGCAAGGCTACTTCAACATTCGCAAATCAATCAACATGATACATCACATTAATAAAAGAAAAGATAAGAACCATATGATCCTGTCAACAATGCAGAAAAACCATTTGACAAAATTCAGCATCCTTTCTTAATAAAAACCCTCGAGAAAGTCGGGGTAGAAGGAACATACTTAAACATCATAAAAGCCATTTATGAAAAGCCCACAGCTAATATCATCCTCAATGGGGAAAAACAGAGCTTTCCCCCTGAGATCAGGAACACAACAGGGATGTCCACTCTCACTGCTGTTGTTTCACACAGTATTGGAAGTGCTAGCATCAGCAATCAGACAACAAAAGGAAATCAAAGGAATCAAAATTGGCAAAGATGAAGTCAAGCTTTCGCTTTTTGCAGATGACATGATATTATACATGGAAAACCCGATAGACTCCACCAAAAGTCTGCTAGAACTGATACATGAATTCAACAAAGTCGCAGGGTAAAAAAATTAATGTACAGAAATCAGTAGCATTCTTGTACACTAATAATGAAGCAACAGAAAGACAAATAAAGAAACTGATCCCATTCACAATTGCACCAAGAAGCATAAAATACCTAGGAATAAACCTAACCAAAGATGTAAAAGATCTGTATGCTGAAAACTATAGAAAGCTTATGAAGGAAATTGAAGAAGTTATAAAGAAATGGAAAAACATTCCATGCTCATGGGTTGGGAGAATAAATATTGTCAAAATGTCAATACTACCCAAAGCTATCTACACATTCAATGCAATCCCAATCAAAATTGCACCAGCATTCTTCTCGAAGCTAGAACAAGCAATCCTAAAATTCATATGGAACCACAAAAGGCCCCGAATAGCCAAAGGAATTTTGAAGAAGACCAAAGCAGGAGGCATGACAATCCCAGACTTTAGCCTCTACTACAAAGCTGTAATCATCAAGACAGCATGGTATTGGCACAAAAACAGGCTCATAGACCAATGGAAGAGAATAGAAACCCCAGAACTAGACCCACAAAAGTATGGCCAACTAATCTTTGACAAAGTCGGAAACAATATCCAATGGAAACAAGACAGTCTCTTTAACAAATGGTGCTGGAAGGACTGGACAGCAACATGCAGAAAAATGAAACTAGACCACTTTCTCACACCATTCACAAAAATAAACTCAAAATGGATAAAGGACCTGAATGTGAGACAGGAAACCATCAAAACCCTAGAGGAGAAAGCAGGGAAAAACCTCTCTGACCTCAGCCGCAGCAATTTCTTACTTGACACATCCCCAAAGGCAAGGGAATTAAAAGCAAAAATGAGCTATTGGGACCTCATGAAGATAAAAGCTTCTGCACAGCAAAGGAAACAATCAACACAACTAAAAGGCAACCAATGGAATGGGAAAAGATATTTGCAAGTGACATATCGGACAAAGGGCTAGTATCCAAAATCTATAAAGAGCTCACCAAACTCCACATCTGAAAAACAAATAATCCAGTGAAGAAATGGGCGGAAAACATGAATAGACACTTCTCTAAAGAAGACATCCGGATGGCCAATAGGCACATGAAAAGATGCTCAACGTCGCTCCTCATCAGGGAAATACAAATCAAAACCACTCTGAGATATCACTTCACACCAGTCAGAGTGGCCAAAATGAACAAATCAGGAGACTATAGATGCTGGAGAGGATGTGGAGAAATGGGAACCCTCTTGCACTGTTGGTGGGAATGCAAACTGGTGCAGCCGCTCTGGAAAACAGTGTGCAGGTTCCTCAAAAAATTAAAAATAGACCTACCCTATGACCCAGCAATAGCACTGCTAGGAATTTACCCAAGGGATACAGGAGTACTGATGCATAGGGGTACTTGTACCCCAATGTTTATAGCAGCACTCTCAACAATAGCCAAATTGTGGAAAGAGCCTAACTGTCCATCAACTGATGAATGGATAAAGAAATTGTGGTTTATATACACAATGGAGTACTACGTGGCAATGAGAAAGAATGAAATATGGCCCTTTGTAACAACGTGGATGGAATTGGAGAGTGTGATGCTAAGTGAAATAAGCCATACAGAGAAAGACAGATACCATATGTGTTCACTCTTATGTGGACCCTGTGAAACTTAACAGGATCCCATTGGGGAGGGGAAGGAAAAAAAAAAAGAGGTTAGAGCAGGAGAGAGCCAAAACATAAGAGAGTCTTAAAAACTGAGAACAAACTGAGGGCTGACAGGGGGTGGGAGGGAGGGGAGGGGAGGGTGATGCGTATTGAGCAGGGCACCTGTTGGGTTGAGCACTTGGTGTTGTATGGAAACCAATTTGACAATAAATTTCATATATTAAAAAAATAAAAATAAAAATAAAAAAATAAAGAGCATGTAAGACAGTGATGTTTTTTGGGACATCTTTGAAAACACAATCAACCAGAGAGTCTACTCTCTGATCTAACCAATCACATCACTTCCACATGTTAAAAATATTCAACTCCTCCCCCAAATGTTCTCCCCTTATGGTATCAGGCATTAGTCCAGAATCTGATCACTTAAAATGATGCATGAAGTTCCTGGGTACAGTGACCTGGCAAGATAATTGCAATATTCATTTCTGTTTAAAACAAAGGAGGACTGGGGCACCTGATGACTTAGTTGGTTAAGGGTTGGACTCTTGATTTCGGCTCAGGTCATGACCTGCCAGTTTGTGAGTTCAAGTCTCATGTTAGGCTCTACACTGGTGGCACAGACGTTGCTTGGGATTCTCTCTCCTCTGCTCTCTCTGTCCCTCCTCTGTTCATGCTCTTTTTCTCGCTCCCTCTCCTTCTCAAATTAAATACATAAACAAAAAAAATTTAAAAGAAGGGAGATAGTGTGGAGGTTCCTCAAAAAATTAAAAATAGATCTACCCTATGACCCAACAATAGCACTGCTAGGAATTTACCCAAGGGATACAGGAGTGCTGATGCATAAGGGCAGTTATACCCCAATGTTTATAGCAGCACTCTCAACAATAACCAAATTGTGGAAAGAGCCTAAATGTACATCAACTGATGAAAGGATAAAGAAATTGTGGTTTATATACACAATGGAATACTACTTGGCAATGAGAAAGAATGAAATATGGCCTTTTGTAGCAACGCAGATGGAACTGGAGAGTGTTATGCTAAGTGAAGTAAGTCATACAGAGAAAGATAGATACCATATGTTTTCACTCTTATGTGGATCCTGGGAAACTTAACAGAAGACCATGGGGGAGGGGAAGGAAAAAAAAAGTTAGAGAGGGAGAGAGCCAAACTATAAGAGACTCTTAAAAACTGACAATAAACAGGGATGATGGGAGGTGGGAGGGAGGGGAGGGTGGGTGATGGGTATTGAGGAGGGCACCTGTTGGAATGAGCACTGGGTGTTGTATGGAAACGAATTTGACAATAAACTTCATATACTGAAAAAAAAAGAAATGATTTGCTTTTTTTTGAATATGAAATTTATTGTCAAACTTGTTTCCATACAGTACCCAGTGCTCATCCCAACAGGTGCCCTCCTTAATGCCCATCACCCACTTTCCCCTCCCTCCCACCCCCCATCAACCCTCAGTTTATTCTGATTTTAAGAGTCTCTTATGGTTTGGCTCCCTCCCTAACTTTTTTTTTCTTCCCTTCCCCCATGGTCTTCTGTTAAGTTACACCTAAAAAACAAATAATCCAGTGAAGAAACGGGCAGAAAACATGAACAGACACTTCTCTAAAGAAGTCATCCAGATGGTCAACAGGCATATGAAAAGATGCTCAACGTCGCTCCTCATCAGGAAAATACAAATCAAAACCACACTCAGATATCACCTCACGCCAGTCAGAGTAGCCAAAATGAACAAATTAGGAGACTATAGATGCTGGAGAGGATGTGGAGAAACGGGAACCCTCTTGCACTGTTGGTGGGAATGCAAACTGGTGCAGCCACTCTGGAAAACAGTGTGGAGGTTCCTCCAAAAATTAAAAATAGATCTACCTTATGACCCAGAAATAGCACTGCTAGGAATTTACCCAAGGGATATAGGAGTACTAATGCATAGGGGCACTTGTACCCCAGTGTTTACAGCAGCACTTTCAACAATAGCCAAACTACAGAAAGAGCCTAAATGACCATCAACTGATGAATGGATAAGAAATTGTGGTTTATATACACAATGGAGTACTACACAGCAATGAGAAAGAATGAAATATGGCCCTTTGTAGCAACGTGGATGGAACTGGAGAGTGTTATGCTAAGTGAAATAAGTCATACAGAGAAAGACAGATACCATATGTGTTCACTCTTATGTGGATCCTGAGAAACTTAACAAAGACCATGTGGTTTATAACGAAGTAGCTTTCTTAGCTTGTTTCCTCCTCATAAAAGTTTGGAGGCAGAGAAGTACCTTTTAAATTTGAACTGTCTCTGCTTTAGACCAAACTGGTGGTATTTCTCCCAACCAGCATCCTGACTTGCTTGTAAGACACTGGCACGACTTTGAACTCATTTTATAATCCTGACTTTGACACAATTTTGCATCTCATTTACAGCAAGATCAGCACCGTGGCTATCAGAAATAAGATATGGCTGCTATAGAAACTCTTTCACTGACCATGACTTCAACTTGGATTTTAAAGATCTGACCTTATCCTTTTGTTTCTAGCAATGCTCCGGTACACTCAGAGAAAGGCATCCCATGCCACAGTTCTTAGAGTCATCATTGCTGCCATAATAGTCAAGTTCAGAAGCCACTTGCTTGACAAAGGCACTTAATTACAGCCAACAAGTGACAACTTATTTTTTATAGTTTTCTGACTTTTATTTTTTATAAAGGCTTTATTAAAATATAATTCACTTACTAAAAAATTTACCCTTTTGAAGTATACAATTCAGTGGTTTTAGTATATTCACAGAGTCATGAAACCATCATCACTGATTTTAGACCATTCTCAACATGACAAAATGAAACTCTGTACCCAACCACTAATCTACACTCTTTTTCACTGGCTTCTTTAACTTAGTATAATATTTTCAAGATTAGTATGATATTTTCAAAATCAGTATAATATTTTCAAGATTCATCCATGTTGTATGTACATCTATCAGTACTTCATTTCTTTTTTTAAAAAATTATTTATTTAAATTCATTTAGCATACTGTGTAGTGTAGGTTTTAGGAGAATTTAGTGATTCATCATTTACATATAACACCCAGTACTCATCCCAACAAGTGCTCTCCTTAATGCCCATCACCCATTTAGCCCATCCCTACACCCTACACCTCTCCTCCAGCAACCCTCAGTTTGTTCTGTGTATTTAAGGGCCTCTTATGGTTTTCCTGCCTCTCTTTTTTTAACATATATTTCCTTCCTTTACCCTATGTTCATCTATTGTGTTTCTTAAATTCCACATGAGTGAAATATTTATCTTTCTCTGACTTATTTCACTTAGCATAATATACTCTAGCTCCATCCACGTCACTGCAAATGGCAAGATTTCATTTTTTTGATCCCCAAGTAATATTCCATTGTGGTCGGCACAATTATATATTATATATTATATATATATATATATATGTGTGTGTGTGTGTGTGTATACACACACATACATATATATATGGCATGCATATATATATACACACACACACATACACACACAAAAACACACACCACCTCTTCATTATCAATTCATCAGTCAATGGACATTTGGGTTCTCTCCATAGCTTGGCTATGGTTGATACTGCTTCTGTAAACATCAGGGAACAGGTACTCCTTTGAATCTGTATTTTGTACAGATACCCCTTTTGATAAATACCTAGTAGTGCAATTGTTGGGTTGTAGGGTAGTTCTAAGCTTTAATTTTTTGAGGAACCTCCATACTCTTTTCCAGAGTGGAAACTGCACCAGTTTGCATTCCACCAAGAGTGCAAAAGTGTTCCCCTTTCTCTGCATTCCTTTGTAATGCCAGATAATACTCCATTGTACGGATATGCCACATTTCAGTTGTCTATTTATCTGTTGCTGAGCACGTGAATTGTTTTACTTTTTGGCTATTGTGAATAATGCTACCATGAAAACTCTCATGCAAGTTTTTCTGTGGACTCATTTTCTTTTTTTTTTCCAACTTTTTATTCACACATATTTCAAATTCTCTTGGATATATATTAGAGGTAGAATTTCTGCATCATATGCTAAGTCTATGCTTAACATTTTGAAGAACTTACAAACTATTCTCCACATTAGCTATGGCATTTTACAATCCCACTGGGAATATATGATAGTCCAATTTCTCCATATCCTCGTCAACACCAGTTATTTTGTATCACTTGTTTTTTAGCCAAACTAGTGGGTGTGAATTGGCATCTCATTATAGTTTCAATTTGCATTTCCCTAATGAAAATGAGCACTTTTCATGTGCTTATTGACTACTGGCATATCTTCACTAGAAAACTATATAAATTCTTTGACCATTTTTAAAATGGGTTGTCTTTTTATTGTTGAGTTGTAAAAGTACTTTACATGTTCTGAATACAAGTTCCTTATCAGATATATGATTTGTAAATATTTTCTCCTGTGGGTTGTATTTTCACTTTCTTGATGGCATCCTTTGAAATACAAAAATTTCCCATTTTGAGTAAGTCAAATCTATTTTTTCTTTTGTCTCCTGTGCTTTTAATGTTGTAAGAAACCACTGCCTAATCAAATATTTGCCTAAACAAATACTTAAATTTATAATTTTTTTCTATGAGTTTTATAGTATAAACTTTTGCTTTTAGGTGATCCATTTTGAGTTAATTTTTGTATGTAGTGTGAGATTGCGTATACGAATTTCATTCTTTTGCAATGTGAATATCTAACTGTCCCAGCACAATTTATTGAAAACAACCCTATTAAATATTATGTCATTAAATACTACCTATAGATTACTAGAATTCTACTAGAATGGATAAGTTAGTAAGCACCGTGTTAAGCCACAAAACAAAACCAAAGTAGTCCCAAACTACCACTGTTGAGGATGTTTCCAGGGACTATTCCTGGCACCAACTTCTGCATCAGAAAGGTCCAGTCAGTAGATATAAAACCCTCAGATTATTGTAACACAAAGAACTTAATATAAAGAAGAGATTACTAAGGTAATAAAGAAATGCCCCCCCCAAAAAAAAAGAAAAGAAAGGAAACAGGGAATACTAAGCCGGAAATTGCATGAGCCAGATGCCACTCTTAGTTCTGGGGCAACAAAGGGGAAAATTTGGGATTATATATTTATATAATAAATATTATATAATCTATTTTTTTCTTTTGTCTCATACACACACACACACACACACACACACACACATTTATTTATTTATTTATTTATTTATTTATTTATTTATTTCAGCTCTGAAGCTGAAAATCAGACTTCTCAGAAGGGGATACCAGCCACCTGATGCTGTGCTGATGTCACTAAGGGACAGCATTGGTGCTATTTATGCCAGTATTTTAGAAAAAAACATGCATTTTACTAATATGGTAGAACTCTGCATCCTCACAGGGCTCTATCCCACCCTCTGTAGTTTCCAATAAACTATCCACTTCTTGCTTACCCAATCCAATGAGCATGATGTCATTGACATAGTGGGTTAGTGTGATGTTCTGCAGGATGTCTACCATTCAAGGTCTTATTGGACAATACTGTCATAGCAGATGGGAGGAACATAGCCATGTAACCTGTTCCATGTGAGTAGGAATTCTTTCTGATTTGTGTTTTTCTGATAATGTGGGAAAGAGCAGATCAGTGTCTACATAATATTTGCTTAGATTATGTTAAGCTGCTCTTCAAAAATACATCTGGCACAGAAAATTAATCTCGACATGATCCTGGATATGGACCTGAGGCAGCCTGTCTGAAAGCTCTATCTCTTCCCAGCTAGTCTGAAAGCAATTCTGCCTGCTCAGGGAACTGGCAGGAGACATGCCCATCGATGCTCCCAGAGGCCTGCTGGCTTATCTCCATCTTAATTGCAGAGACTGAATTAGCCCTGTGATTTGGCTATAGACCCTTTCTACTATTTTTTTTTTACATTAATCCTCCCTGCCTACGTACCCACCCAAAGACTTGGCAGAGGCCCTTTCAGGGACCCAGTGAGAGAAACCTTGTCCCTGCATCTGGCACTTGTCTCAGCACCAGCCCTATGAACCATGGTCCTGAGGTGACTCCCCCATCCAAGAATCAGAAAGGATCCACACCTGCCCAAAACCCTGCAAGCAGTCCTGACATCAAACTCCATTGCAGACCCAGCAGCAGCCACATGACCTGGCTCAAATCCCATACAACTACAATCCTACAAAACTGTAGAACTGCAGAACTAATAATTCAGTAAAGTTCCAAAATACAAAATCAATATACAAAAAACAAGTTGTGTTTCTATACACTAAGATGTCCAAAAAAGAAATTAAGAAATTAACAATTCCATTCACAAGAGCATCAAAAAGAATAAAATACAAAGGAATAAATTTAACCAAGGAGGTAAAAGATCTCTACACTGAAAACTGTAAGATACTGATGATAGAAATTGAAAGAGGCACAAATAAATAGAAAGATAACCCATGTTTGTGAATTGTAAGAATTAATATTGTTAAAATGTCCAGACTACTCAAAGCAAGCTAGTTAATGAAATCCCTCTCAAAACTCCAATCGCACTTTTCACATAAATAGAAAAAATAATCCTAAAATTTCTATGGAACCACAAAAGAGCCCAAATAACCAAAGCAATTTTGAGAAAGAAGAACAAAACTAGAAGCATCACACTTTCTGGTTCCAAGTTACATTACAAAATTATAGTAACCAAAACAATATGGTACTGACATAAAAACATACATAGACCATTGGAACAGAATACATACCCCAGAAATAAAACCATGCATATATGGTCAACAAATCTATGATAAGGGTACCAAGAATACCTAATGGGGAAAAGACAGTCTCTTTAACAAAATGAAAAACTAGATATTCACATGCAAAAGAATAAGCAGACCCTCTCTTACACCATACCCAAAAATCAACTTGAAACACATGAAAGACTTAAACAAAAGACCTGAAACTATAAAACTCACAGATGATAACACAGGGAAAAATTTCCTCATAGTCTTACCAATGATTTTGGGGGTTTGGGTTTGATAAATAAAAAAAAAAAGCACAGGCAACAAAAGCAAAATTTAGCAAGTGGACCTATATAAAACTAAAAGCTTTTGTACAGTAAGGGAACAATTAACTAAGATACAAAGACAACCCAGAGAATGGGAGAAAATATTTACAAACTGTTTATCTGATAAAAGGTTAATATCCAAGATATATAAGGAGCTCATACAACTATAAAACAAAGTGTAAATACATATAAATAAACTTAAAATGGGCTCAGGATCTTTATAGGCTGATTTCAAAAAAAGATATACAAATGGCCAACAGGTACATGAAAAGTTACACAACATCACTAATCATCAGGGAAATGCAAATCAAAACCACAAAAGATACTTCATGTCTGTAAGAATGGCTAGTACCAAAAAGATAAGAGATGGGGTGCCTGGGTGGCTCAGTCTGTTAAGTGTCTGACTTCAGCTGAGTTCATGATCTCACAATTCGAGAGCTCAAGCCCTGCATCAGGTTCTGCACTGACAGCTTGAAACCTGGAGCCTGGAGCTTGCTTCAGAGTCTATGGCTCCCTCTCTCTCTCTGCCCCACCCCTGATTGTATATTCATTCATTCTCTCTCTCTCTCTCTCTCTCTCTCTCTCTCTCTCTCTCTCTCTCAAAAATAAATAAAAATTAAAAATAAAAATAAAAGGCAAGAGATAACAAGTGTTGGTTTGAATGTAAAAGAAAAGGGAGCCCTGGTTCATTGTTGGTGGCAATGCAAACTGGTACAGCCACCATGAAAGACAGTATGAAGGCTCCTCAAAAAATAAAAAGTAGAATTATCATGTGATCCATCAATTTCACTTCTGGGTATATATGTGAAGAAAATGAAATCACTATGTCAAAGATATTTGCACTCCCATGTTTACTGCAGCATTAGTCACAATACCCAAGATACAGAAACAAACTAAATTTCCATCTACAGATGAATGTATAAAGAATATATGGTTATATATATAATGGAATATTACTCATCCATAAGAAGAAGGGAAATCCTGCCATCTGTGAGAACACAGGGGGACCGTGAAGGTGTTATGCTAAGTGAAGTAAGTCAGAAAAATACTGTACATCACTTGTATGTAGAATTTCAAAAATGTGAACTAGAAACAGAGAAAAGATTGGTGGTTGCCAGAGGCTGTGAGGTAGGGGAAATGGGGAAGATGTTTGTCGAAGGATATAAGTTTCCAGTTATAGAATAAATACATTTTGGATATCTAATGTACATCATGGTGATTACTGTCAACAACACCATACTACATAATTAAAGTTGCTAACAAAGTAGATCTTCACTGTTTTCACAAGAGAAAAAGGATATTTATGCAAGGTGATGAAGCTGTTAGCTAATATTATGGTGGTAATCATTTCACAATATGTGAATGTGTCAAATCAGTACATTGTATACCTTAAACTTACATATTGTTACTATATATTATATGTCAAATATAGCCCAATAAATCCAGTGAAAAAAAATGTAAGTAAAAAAGACTACACTGAAGTACAGATGTGAAACAAAGAAGAAATTCAGATAACAGGAGTGGATGCCAGAAAGAGGCCATCTCCCCAGTTTACACAACTGCAGCACACTGACCACCTTGCTCTTTTCCTGACATACTTAACATATTCCTAGCATCAGCTGTTCCTTCTGCCTGGAATCTTTCTTGATATACTCTTGGTTTTTTTCCCTCACTTTTCCAAGCATCTGCTCAAATATTAGTATCTCCGTTAGGCTTTGTTCAAGACCTTGTTTAAAATTACAAGTAATGGGGAAAAAAAGACAGTCTTTTCAACAAATGTTGTTGGGAAAACTGGACAGCAACATACAGAAGAATGAAACTGGACCATTTTCTTATACCATATACAAAAATAAATTCAAAATCGATGAAAGACCTGAATGTGAGACAGGAAACCATCAGAATCCTAGAGGAGAACATAGGTAGCAACCTCTTTGACCTCAGCTATAATAACTTCATCCTTGACATGTCACCAGAATCAAGGGAAATAAAATAAAAATGAACTATTGGGACTTCATCAAGATAAAAACTTCTGCACGGCGAAGGAAACAATCAACAAAACTAAAAGGCAGACCATGGAATGGACGAAGATATTTACAAATGACATCAAATAAAGGGCTAGTACAGAAAACCTATAAAGAATTTAGTAAACTCAACACCCAAAAAACAAATAATCCAGGTAAGAAATGGGCAGAAGACATGAACAGACATTTTTCCAAAGAAGATATCCAGATGGCTAATAGACACATGAAAAGATGCTCAACATCACTCATCACGAGGGAAATACAAATCAAAACCACAGTGAGATACCACCTCACACCTTGTCAGAATGGCTAAAACTGACAGCAAAAGAAACAACAGGTGCTGGTGAGAATGTGGAGAAAGGGGAACCCTCTTACACTGTTAGTGGGTATGCAAACTGGTGCAGACACTCTGGGAAAGAATATGGAGGTTCCTTGAAAAGTTAAAAATAGAACTACCCTATGACCCAGCAGTTGGACTAGTAGGTATTTATCCAAAGGATACAAAAGTACAGATTCAAAGGGGTACATGCTCCCCAATGTTTATAGCAGCACTATCAACAATAGCCAAGCTATGGAGAGAACCTAAATGTCCATTGACTGATGAAGGGATAAAGAAGATGTGGTATATATATGCCATGGAATATTACTCCACCAGCAAAAAGAAAGAAATCTTGCCACTTACAATGATGTGGATGGAGCTAGAATGTGTTATGCTAAGTGAAATAAGTCAGAGAAATACAAATACCACATAGTGTCACTCATATGTGGAATTTAAGAAACAAAACATATGAACATATGGGATGGGGGAAAGAGAAAGGGGAAACAAAACATGAGAGACTATTATGAGAACAAACTGCAGGTTGATGGAGCTAGTTGGGAATGAGATGGGCTACATGGGTGATGGGTATTAAGGGGGGTACTTGATATGATGAGCAATGGGTGTTGTATATAAGTGATGAATCACTGAATTCTACCCCTGAAACTAATATTGCACTGTATATTAACTAACTAGAATTTAAACTAAACTAAACTAAACTAAAATACAATACAATACAATACAATACAATACAATACAATACAATACAATACAATACAATAAAAGTCCTGCCCTATTTCTGATCCATTCCATTCCCACACTATTCTTCTCAAATGAAAAAAATTATTGTTCATTTACTGATGTTGTTTGTCTTCCATTTCTTTCCTTACCCCATTGAATTGTTCTATGTAGGTAGGAACTTATTTCTATTTTGTTTGCCTAAATATATTCCCAGTGCCTGGTAAGCACTCAATAAATATTTGTTAAATATCCTCATACCAGTTTTACCACTAATGGATATAATAAAATTGTGACTGAAACGTCTCTAACAATTTTTTTGAGAACTAATACTGACAAGCGAAGAATTTTCTTTCTTCAAAATAGAAACAGGGAATTCAAAGGTGCATGTTCATATTATAGTTATTCCAGAAAGCTCTATTACTATTTAATTAGTCCCCAGGAACATTTTGCAATGCCTATTTAGTAAAAGCATAAGAGAAGATAAGAACCTAGTTCTGCAATACACCAATCCTCAGGGAATAGTAGGGCCTGGGATTTCATTGGAGATAAATAAAATTCAAAACAAGCTCATCTGTTGAACAAATACTTTACAAATATCATGGGAGAGAGTCCCAAATCTCAAAGGACTATGATGCAAAGAAATAAATATAGATCATACCTTCACCTAGGCTTTATCTTAACCATAAACATGAGTTTTGCAGCTAGGGAGAAAAAATCTTTTAAAGTTTACTCTTTGCAATTCATGGCAGGTTACCACCTGTATTCTTCAACTGTTCTAAAGTTCCTCACAGGATTTTCACTCTCTGGTAGTATTTTATTTCCCCTCTCACATTTATTTTTCTTGGTACATATCCAAGGAGTTAAAATTGTGTTCCCTATTACAAATGCTGAGTTTTCTGCAGAAATGGATTTGTTGGCAAGTGTTTTCTGTTTGCTCTGAAAATAAAAATCTGATTAGAATAAACTTCAGATGGAAAAGTATGAAAATATTAATTTTTCCCTTGTTTACCCCAGCATAGGGAAATATATTTATCTAGATTTCTTATCCCTTTAAAATACAGATAAGTATTATTTACAAGAGGGGCCTGAGGATTTTGTGTGAAAATGTATAATAAATAAACTACTGGAGGTAGGTGAATGATGAATTCTGTTGCTTGTTCAATAGAGAAAATATACCAAATCTATGATTCCACTGATACACTATCTAGATCATATATTGCTCTCAATCTTACTAATATGCCTTGATTTTATGTGAAATAATTTCCTTTAATGACAAAACCATTCAGCATCTGTGTGCTGTTTCTTGCATTTACAGGTTCTTCTTTGGATTTCAACTTTATACAGTTAGTATTCCCAAAAAATACTGTAACGGGAGACACAAAAAGGGTGAGTATTGATACTGATTTGATATACCACTGTTAGTGTCCCATTGACAATCAAAATCTTAATTAAAATGGCTTAGAGTAAGATACCAATGTATCAGGACACAGGCCAGAGTAAAAAGGACAAAAATAATTTTAAAAATTCAGTTGAATTAGTTATGCAGATAACCACTAAGACCCAATGGGTATATTAGAGAGTCTTTTCTTCAAAAGAATGCAGCACAATAATTTGTGGGCATCCCATTGGGAAGAGTATTTTTGAAACATAAGAATATTAATGCCTGTTACATTAATAGTAATATTATGCTTTTTGTCTTTGCTTCTGCATATTTTGTCCTCACTATACATAAGTACAATTTAAATGTAGTTAAGTTAAAGGAATTCTATTTTTCATTTCTAGGTGAATGGCCAAGACTCACAAGTTCCATACCTTGCTGTCTCTATAAAAAATGACGCTTAATTCTTTCTCAGATCCTATACAACAAACTCAATGAGAAAATCATACCATTCTTCAGGATAAAAATCCTAAATAAACTTTTTTTTAAATCTTACTAGGGGTGCCTGGGTGGCTCAGTCGGTTAAGCATCCGACTTTGGCTCAGGTCATGATTTCACGGTCCGTGAGTTCGAGCCCCACGTTGGGCTCTGTGCTGACAGCTCAGAGCCTGGAGCCTGTTTCAGATTCTGTGTCTCCCTCTCTCTCTGACCCTCCCCCATTCATGCTCTGTCTCTCTCTGTCTCAAAAAAATAAATAAACGTTAAAAAATTTTTTTAATCTTACTATATATTCACAACAAATCAAGGGACACACTGTCTTCCAGGACAGGGGGAAAACACACACACACACACACACACACACACACACACACACACACACTTCTGTAATTGGAGAATTTCCTCTACCTGCCCTATACTGCCATATGACATAAGATTGCTATGGAAAACAAATGGCCTGAACCACCAGGTTGCATTCAGACTTGACACAGTCTACACAGCCCCATGGGCAACAAGTATACATAAAAAGCAGTCCTTCCACATTAGATGCCAAATGTGATAGCCAAGAGTAGATTTCTAAGGAAATAACACATGTACAAGTTAGGCTGTGATTCAACAACACCTGGGAGGACTTTTAGGTGCCAAAGTGTAAGGCTTTTCCCCATGCTATGAAGCTCAATCCAAGAGGCTGGATAGAGAGAAAGCATTTTTTATGTACCAAACATGTCTGTCTAGTCATGTAGTGAATCATCTATGGTGGAACCAGAGAGCCATTTTGGTCATCACAAACAAGTACAAAAAGCAATATTCCCTGTGCCCTTTCACTTTCTATCTCAGTGAGAAAGAACTTTTTGGAATGTCTTAATATAAATAGGACTTCATTTACTGTTCTTATCAACATTACTAATTCCAATAAATTAATTTTACATTATTCTTTAGAAAGAAATATCAATTTTGCACTAATATGTAATCCAGTCTTCTAACCCAGTTTAATGATAGTCCCACACCATGTTTTTATTTATATTATTACTTACATCTTATCAAAATGAAGTCATGCTTTGGAGAACATGTTGTGATGATCACAGCTTTGTTGCTTAACAGAAAACTCATGGTTTGTTACTTTATCAAAAAATGGTCAAGAATTTGGTGTTTTCTGAGAGAACCAGCATACACCATTAAGAGGGCTATAACGAAGTCATCTCCATGTCTTCCAGACCAATGAATGTGTCCGGCACAGAAACCACCAACTCCGTTAGCCACTTTATCCTCGTGGGCTTTCCCTCAAGCCCAGAAATGCAGCTCCTCTACTTCGGGCTCTTCTCAGTGGTCTACACGCTGACTCTCATGGGGAACGCAGCCATTGTCTGTGCAGTGCGGTGGGAACGGCGTCTTCACACGCCCATGTACATCCTCTTGGGGAATTTCTCTCTCCTGGAAATATGTTATGTCACCACGACCGTCCCTAACATGTTGGCCAATTTCCTGTCCTCAAGCAAGTCCATTTCCTTTGTGAGCTGTTTTGCACAGTTCTACTTCTTCTTCTCTCTGGGGTGTGATGAGGGCTTCTTCCTCTGCATCATGGCCTTTGACAGGTACCTTGCCATCTGTCGTCCTCTGCATTACCCACGCATTATGACGAAACAGCTGTACACTGGCCTTGCCATCTTTGGCTGGTCGTGCGGGTTCGTCCTCTTCCTAACCCCCGTTGTTCTCATTTCACAGTTACCCTACTGTGGCCCAAATACCATCAACCATTTCATGTGTGATCCTGCCCCATTGATGATGCTGTCCTGTTCTGAAGACACCACAACACAGTTCATTTACTCTACTTTCAATGCTGTTTTCATGATTGGAACCTTTCTCTTTGTTCTTTGTTCCTATGCTCTGGTGATTGTGGCTGTGCTAAGGATGCCCTCAGCAGCAGGCAAACGCAAGGCTTTCTCCACTTGTGCTTCTCATCTGGCAGTGGTGATCCTGTTTTTTGGCTCTATTATGGTGATATATGTTAGTCCTAGATCAGGACACCCAGTGCAAGTGCAGAAAATTGTGACCTTGTTTTATTCTGTGATAACACCCCTCTGTAATCCTCTAATTTATAGCCTAAGGAACAAGGAAATGAAAACTGCCCTAAGGAAAGTCTTTAGGACTGAAATACCTGCTCATAAAATATAAATCAGAAGTCACAGTGAACTATGTTCCTACTGCAACCTATCTTAATAAGATATGAACAAGATACTTTTCTAGAGAATTCATTAATTTTGGTTAGGGAATTGTTACAATAAAGCCCACCATGATCTTTTTTTTAACTTTTTAAAAAATTTATTATTTTGAGAGAGGCAGAGACAGGTGAGTAGGGGAGGAGCAGAGAGAAAGGGAGAGAGAGAATCCCAAGCAAGCTCCACACAGTGAGCACAGAGCCTGAAGGGGGACTTGAACTTATGAAACTGTAAGATCATTACCTGAGCCAAAACCAAGAGTCAGATGCTTAACCAATTGAGCCACCCAGGTACCCCAAGCCCATCATCATCATAAATAACCCTCACTACATCATGGGATAGTTTTAAGAAATTAAATTGTTTTAGGAAAAACTGAACTCTTTTTATATAACTGAGTTTCTTAGGAAGTATAAATCTACTTTGTACTTCAGAATTGCAGCACAATATAAGGGTATAACATGGTCATAAATTTCTTTGTGAGTTAACACTATAAACAAATTCTTCTCCACTGGTAGTTACTGAATAAAAGGAAGGATATCTGTATGAGAAAGTCAAACTTTGCAGGTGTGATCTTATCACTCTACCTCCAAAGAATGATGCATGCTTTTACTTAAGGATTTTTTTCTAAGATTTGATTTAAATTCAAGTTAGTTAACATATACGTAGTATTGGTTTCAGGAGTAGACCCCAGTGAGTCATCACTTACATATAACACTCAGGGATCATCCCAACACGTGCCCTCCTTAATGCCCATCACCCATTTAGCCCATCTCCCCACCCACCTCCCCCCCCAGCAACTCTTAGTTTGTTCTCTATCATTAAGAGTCTCTTATGGTTTGCCTCCCTCTCTGTTTATATCTTATTTTATTTTTCCTTCCCTTCCCCTATGTTCATCTGTTTCATTTCATAAATTCCACATATAAGTGAAATCATATATTTCTTTCTCTGACTTATTTTCCATAACAATATACTCTAGCTTCATCCATGTAATCTCAAATAGCAAGATTTTATTCTTTTTTGATGGCTGAGTAATATTCCATTCCACACACATTACACACACACATATATACCACCTCTTTATATATTCATCATTCTATGGGAATTTGGTTTCTTTCCATAATTTGGCTATTGTTGATAGTGCTGCTATAAACACTGGGGTGCATATGCCCCTTTGAATCAGTATTTTTGTATCCTTTGGAAAATACCTAGTAGTGCAATTGCTGGGACATTGGGTAGTTCCATCTTTAACTTTCTGAGGCACCTCTACACTGTTTTCCAGTGTGGCTATATCAGTTTTCCTTCCCACCAACAGTGTAGGAAGGTTCCCCTTTCTCCACATCCTCCCAACATCTTTTGTTTCTTGAATTGCTCATTTTATCCATTCTGACAGGTGTGAGGTGCTATCTCACTGTGGTTTTGATTTGTATTATCTGATGATGAATGATGTTGAGCAACTCTTCATGTGTTTGTTGGCCATTTGTATGTCTTCTTTGGAGAAGTGTCTATTCATGTCTTCTGCCAGTCTTTTAACTGGATTATTTATTTTCTGCGTGTTGTGTTTGTTAAGTTCTTTATAGATTTTCGATACTAACCCTTTACCCAATGTATCATTTGCACATATCTTCATCCATCCCATAGGCTGCCTTTTACTTTTGTTGATTGTTTCCTTCACTGTGCAGAAGATTTTTATCTTGATGAAGTCCCAATAGTTCATATTTGTTTTTATTTCCCTTGCCTCTGGAGAGAAGTCTAATAAGAAGTTGCTATAACCAAGGTCAGGAGGTTGCTGCTATGTTCTCCTCTAGGATTCTGATGGCTTCCTGCCTCATATTTAGGTGTATCACCAATTTTTGAATTTATTTTTGTGTATGGTGTAAGAAAGTGGTCCAGTTTCATTCTTCTGCATGTTGCTTTCCAGTTCTATCAACACGATTTGTTGAAGAGACTGTCTTTTTTCTATTGGATATGCTTTCCTTCTTTGTCAAAGATTAGTTGGCCATATAGTTGTGGGCCCATTTCTGGGTTCTCTATTCTGTTCCATTGATGTGTCTGTTTTTGTGCCAGTACCATACTGTCTTGATGAAGTCCAGAATTGTGACACCTCCCACTTTGCTTTTCTTTTTCAACATTACTTTGGCCTTTTGGGATCTCTTCTGGTTCCATACAAACTTTTGAATTATTTATTCTAGTTCTCTGAAAAATCCTAGTGTTATTTTGATAGGGATTACATTGAATGTGTAGATTGCTTTCAGTAATAGAGAAATTTTAACATTATTTGTTCCTCCAATCCATGAGCATGGAATGCTTTTCCATTTCTTTGTGTCTTCTTCAATTTCTTTCACAAGTGTTCTATAGTTCACACAGTACAAATCTTTTACCTCTTTGGTTAGGTTTATTCCTAGGTATATTATGGGATTTGGTGCAATTGTAAATGGGATCGATTCCTTGATTTCTTTTTCTGCTGCTTCATTATTGGTATATAGAAATGCAATCGATTTTTGTATATTGATTTTACATCCTGTGGCTTTTCTGAGTTTATGTATTGTTCTAGCAATTTTTTGCCAGTGTCTTTCGGGTTTTCCATGTAGAGTATCATGTCATCTGAGAAGAGTGAAAATTTGATTTCTTCCTTACCAATTTGGATGCCTTTTATTTCTTTTGTTGTGTGATTGCTGAGGCTAAGACTTCCAGCATTATGTTGGACAACAGTGGTGAGAATGAACATCCATGTCATCTTCCTTAGGGGAAAAACTCTCAGTTTTTTCCCATTGAGGAAGATATTAGCTATGGGTCTTTCATATATCGCTTTATTTTGTTGAGGTATGTTCCTTTTACCCCTACTTTCTTGAGGGTTCTTAACAAGAAAGCATACTACTCTTTTTCAAATGTTTCTTCTGTACCTGTTGAGAGGATCGTATGGTTCTTATCCTTTCTTTTATTAATGTGGTGTATCCCATTGATTGATTTGCAGAAACTGAACCACCCCTGCAGCCCAGGAATAAATCCCACTTGATCATGGTGAATAATTCTTTTAAAGTACTATTGGATTCAATTTGCTAGTATCTTTCTTGTTGAGAATTTTTTGCATCCATGTTCATCTGGGATACTGGTCTGTAATTCCCCTTTTTAGTGGGACCTTTGGTCATGACACAATAGCCTTACTTAGTAGTAAGTAGTCAATCAGAGAACACTCAAAATAAGAATTAGGAATTTTGTGACTATTGCTTATCTCTAGTAGGATTAAGATAGATGCTAAATGTAAAGAGCCAGGGAGTAGCCAGGATTTAACTTCCTTTCCTGAAAATCTAGTGTGAATTGACTATTTTTAGAACCACATTTTATTTCACTATTTTTTCTGTGTGGCATATTTAAGTATTACCCAAAATGCCTCTAAAGATCATCTAGTCTTTAAAATATATAATCACAATTGTTGGTTTTAACATACATTTTATTTTAACCGTTAGCCATCTATTTTTGTTTTCTGGTGTAACTCTCTAAAATGTAATAAAAGGCAATAGGAAAATAAGATGCAATATACAGAGCCACATTTACAACCTTCAGAAAGAGATCTCTTCCACAAAGTGAAAATGTAACTGTAACTGGATGTCCTTTAGGAAAGAACCGAGGATTTGAGGTTGTCTGGACCTAGAGCAGGAGGATTTCTGAGGGTTTAATAACAAAAGAGAGGTTTTCTTTGTTCTATTTCACAGAAGCAAAGTGAGTTGAATGACTGACAGTTGCCTGGACAAATCACTAATATAAGCAATAAACCTTAATTAAGAACTCATTCTAAAATATCTTTAATATAGTTCTATGATGGTAATACTTTTTTGATTATTTTAATTATGATTCCCCTCCAGGGGCTTATGGTTTATTCACTCTATGGTCATCGACATTTCTTAGCAGATTGAAAAAGAGATAAAACTGTGTGGTAATTAATAAAATGTGCTGTTGGTTCTTTCTAAATGTGTGTGGTTTGTGCACTTATAACCAACTTTGAGGTAATAATTAATTAAGCTTTACAATCATACTTCCCAAATCCCAGAAACACTTTCACCTAATATTTCAGGTTGCTGCCACTTATGGAATGAAATCCAACTTATTTAGTAAATTTTGCTGAATTTAGGATTTTATAAATTAAGAATATAGAGATAAAAAATTTGAAATTTTTGTCTAATTTTTCTAATTTAGTTTAATAGATGAACTATTTATAAGGAGACAAAGTCTATCCTACTCAATATATGATTTCTTGTCTTCATAATTTCCCTCACACACCTCAACCACTACAAAAGAGTTGCATTATTTTCCAACCATACAATAAATTCTTACCTCCTCAAATACAGAGGATAACCTTGCAGCCTCCTTCATTTATTTCAATAATACGCACTAATATTTGAGCATGTATAGCTGCTAATCACAGAGATAAACCACATATATATTATCTTCAAATTTTCCAAAATATATTTTTTTGGTCCTAGAACCTCTTTTTTTTTAGTATTAAATTTACCGTCAAATTGGTTTCCATACAACACCCAGTGTTCATACTAACAGGTGCCCTCCTCAATGCCCATCACCCACCCTCCCCACCCTCCCACCCCCCACCAACCCTCAGTTTATTCTCAGTTTTTAAGAGTCTCTTATGGTTTGACTCCCTCCTTTTTTTCTCATCCAAAATATTTTAAGCGAATAATCCATGTGAAATTAATAGAAAAGAGTGGGAAGGAGTCTTCTCAATTAAAAAAAAAATCCTATATTTAAATAAAGCAAATAATGGCTTACAACAAACTAAGCCAATCTGTGAAGTCTTCAAGAACATCATAAGCATTATAAATCCCCAAAATAAATATTTTAGGATGGAGCTATATCCACTTGTGACAGGATAACTTCCTTTCCCCCCAAATCACTCATTAGACTATTTCACTAAATATTTTTTAAAACAGTCACTTTACCTATTATATACAACAACCCTCTAGAGCAGGTTATGCTCTATGCTTTGGCAGGTTATCCATGCCAAATTTTAAAGATTGGAAAACTGCAAATGTAAAGATATACCATGTTCATGGATTGGAAGAATTAATATTGTTAAAATGCCCATGCTATCCAAAGTAATCTAAAAATTCAGTGCAAATCCTGTCAAAGTCACAACAGCATTTTTCACAAAACTAGAGCAAATAATTCTAAAATTTGCATGAAATCATAAAATACTTTGAATAACCAAAGAAATCTTAAAAATAACAAAAGTGGTGGTATCACAATCCCAGACTTCAAAATATACTACAAAACTATAGTAATCAAAACAGTATGGTACTGGCACAAAAACAGACACTTAAATCGATGGAATAGAATAAACAGACAAGAAAATGAACCCACACTTATGGGGTCAATCTATAAGAAAGGAGGCACGAAAATACAGTGAGAAAAACAGCTTTTTCTATAAGCGGTGCTGGGAAAACTGGACAGTTACATCCAAAAAAATGAAACTGGACCACTTTCTTGCACCATACACAAAATCAAAATGTATTAAAGACCTAAATGTGAGAGCTAAATCCATAAAACTCCTAAAAGAAAATATAGGCAGTAATTTCTTTGACATCAGCGTTAGCAACATTTTTCTAGATAGGTCTCCACAAGCAAGGGAAACAAAAACAAAAATAAACTTCTGGGCCTAGACCAAAATAAAAATCTTATGCACAGCACCAGAAACCATCAGCAAAGTGAAAAGGCAACCTAGTCAACTGAAGATATTTGCAAATGATACATTCAATAAGGAGTTAATATCCAAAATAAAGAACTCATACAACTCATACCAAAAAAAAAATCCAATTTAAAAATGGACATAGACCTAAGTAGACATTTTTCCAAAGAAGACATACAAATGGCCACTAGAAACATGAAAACATGCTCAGCATCACTATCAGGGAAATGCAAATCAAAATCACAATTAGATTTCACCTTACACCTGTCAGAGTGGCTAAAATCAAAAAGTGTTGGTGAGGATGTGGAGAAAAAGGAACACTCATTCAGTGTTAGTACAGGCACTGTGAAAAATAATATGTATTTTCCTCAGAAAAGTAATAATAGAAATACCATATGATTCAGTAATTCCACTACTGGGTATTTATCCAAAGAAAGTGAAAATGCTAATTCAAAAAGTATATGTACCCCTATATCTATTGCAGCATTATTTACAGAAACCAAGATATAGAAGCAACTTATGTGTCCAACGATAGACAAATGAAAAAGGAAGATGTGGTATAACAATGGAGTATTATGTAGCCATAAACAGAATGAGATCATGCCATTTCTGATGACAACATGGATGGACCTAGAGGGTATTATGCTAGCTAAAATAAGCCAGAATGAAAAAGACAAATGCCATATGATTTCATTTATATGTGAAATCTAAAATAAACAAAAAAACGAAAAACCAAATGAGACCTATAAATACAGTGAATGAGCTGATGGTTGCCAGAGTGGGGTGCGATGATGAGAAAAATTGGTGAAGGGAAGTGGGATATACAGGCTTCCAGTTATGTAATGAAAAAGTCACAGGACTCAAAGGCACAGCATAAGAAATACAGTCAAGAGTATTGTAATAGTGTTGCATGGTGACAGATGTTAGCTACATTTCTGGTGAGCACAGAATCACATATAGACTTGTCAAATCACTATGTTTTATATCCCAAACTAATGTAATAATGGGTGTCAACTATACTCAAATTTAAAAAAAGAAAAAGAAAAAAACTAATTCAATTATGAAATTACCAAGTGTGTATATTTGGCCACTTCTCTCTCTTTCACCCAAATTTCACAGGGAACATAGCACTGTTCAGAGTCTTTACATATGGCCTCTGGAAGGCTGACAAAGATAGGAACCTAAATATCCTGGGCCATACTGCCTAAAGTAGAGTCCATCCAACAGCCCTTGGGGTTTAGCTGCCATACCTTTAACAACATCTTGGCTAACAAAAAGAGGGCCTGAGAAGATCAGATTTAACCCAGGTACACCACTTCCTGACAATACCTTTCAGGTCTAGAGCTGATTGCTTTCCAGAGTTTGAATCCAAACACCTAATCAGGACCTGGTGTCCCTTGGGTACTCATAACTTAAGCAATTACTTTCAGGCCCAAAGTATATTTTCTCTTCAGCAGCAAAATGTCCTGTTTGGCTTCTGTTTAGCTTTATCCTGGGATATCCAAACTGGTATTACAGCTCTGAGATATCCAAACCCTGGGCTTTACTGTATGGGCTCAGCTACATACTGATAGGCTAAATAAGACAAGTGAGGCAATGGAGCTCACTGGCAATATCACAGAACCTCAGTTGCCTTGGCACCAATTCTAGGAAGAAAACACAAAGAAAGGAAAGCAGAAAACAAAAAGAAGGATGCCTGGGTGGCATCAGTTGGCATCAGGCTCAGTTGGTTAAGCATCTGAATTTGGTTCAGGTCATGATCTCATGATTCATGAGCTCGAGCCCCGCATCAGGCTCTGTGCTGACAGCTCAGAACCTGGAGCCTGCTTTGGATTCTGTGTGTGTGTCTCTCTCTCTGACAATCCCACCCCCACCCCACTTGCACTCTGTCTCTCAGAAATGAATAAACATTAAAAAAAAAGAAAATGGAAAGGGTCAAAAGCATAATAATAATAATAGAGTGATAGAAAAACATATGGGTTCAAGTTTACATTTGAAGAATTTATCTAAAATTGAAACATCTAGAAAATTTCAATTTTTTTTTCAGAATGGCTGTCTCTTTTGGGGGAAGTGACATATCAGAGAAGACTGGTTTATGAGGTACTTCTGAAGTTAAAAAGGGAAAGAACTAATTTGGAAAGTTACATACTAATGGGATACAACACAAATATTACTAATCACAAAATATTTTTAAAAGATTGTACCAAAAATTACATACTGTATTATTCCATTTATATAATATTCTTGAAATGACAAAATTCTAGAAATGGAGAACAGCTTAGTGGTTGCCCAGGGATTAAGGAGATGGGACCAGAAGGAAGTGAGTGTGGCCATACAAGGAAAACACCAGGGATCCTCGTAGTGATAGAAATGTTTTTATCTTTCCTCTTACCAATGTCAATATCTTGTCTATGATATAGTACTATAGTTTTGCAAGCTGTTGCTATTGGTGAAAACTGGATAAAGGGTACATGGATTTCTCTGTGTTATTTCTTACAACTGAATGTGAGTCTACAATTACCTCCAAATAAAAAGTTTAATTAAAAAAATTAAACAGATGAACATAGGGGGGCATAAAAGAGAGGTAAATAGAAAACAGACTCAACTATGGAGAACAAACTGAGGCTTGCTGGGCAGGAGATCAGTGGGTATTAAGGAGTGCATTTGTCATGATGAGCACTAGAAGTTGTAAGTGATGAATCACTAAATTCTACACCTGAAACTAGTATTACACTGTATGTTAATCAAATGGAATTTAAATAAAAACTTTAAAAAGGTGGAGGGGGGGGAGGAGAGAAGAGTTAAAATGGCAAAGTAGGAGGAGGACCCTGGCTAGTCTCACTCCTCCAACACAGCTAGATCAACATCAAATCATTTTGAACACCTGGGAAATTGATGAGGCTTAAGAGAACAATCTGCATAATTTGAGGGAGAGAACGCGGCAGGTACATGGCGCAGAGAGGGAAATTGGGGGAGAGAAAAGCCGTGGTGCTGAGGGGTGGGAGCCTCTTCATGGAGACAAAAAGACAGGGAGAGAGAGAGCAGTGTGTTGGGTTCGTGCAAGAAAAGTACTCCCCCAAAACCACTGACGAGTAACGGACTATAGAAAATTTTTGCAAACAATTGAGCTGAAATTCTGAGTTTTGGGAAATCTGGAGTAGGGCCGGCAGCAATGCACCTGGGGAGAAGGGGGGTGGGGGCCTGAATGGACAGCCAACAGTGTAGGGAATCCCCTGGGCCACACTGGTAGAGAATGTTCCTCTCCCTGGAATGCATTGGGAAGAAAGTATATTGCCTCTCCAAGGACAAAAGCACCCAGTTGGTGCCTTTGAGCAGCCAATTAACAGCAGGGGACAGAAGCACAGGTAGAGGGCAGCTATAGTGGTCGCAGCTTTTCCCTGTGCATCACCATAAGCTCTAGGCACCTGCACTGCTGTGCGACTACTTTTCTGGGACAGAACAGTGCCAGGCATAGCACTGCAGGGCTCTCTTCTGGAGGAGGGAAGCAGGTATGCCTGTTACCCAGTCCTGTAAGATTTGCACCGGAGATAAAACACAGGAGAGCTGTGGCACCCGGCACAGAAAGGTTGAGAGGAGGGATCTGACAGAAGCCTGGGACAGAGGAGGGAAGAGTGTTTGCCTGTCTGTGAGGGCTACCTGAAGAGAGGTGCCAGCTCCCTTACCTGGGACCATAGAGCGGTGTGATGCCATCTTGCCCGACACACCAGCTTAGTCGGCCTTCAGTGAGCAACACAGCGCCCCCAGTGGAGGGGGAGCTGCTTACACCAATCCCCACTCCCCTGCATCTTAAAGGGGCTACGCGAGGTCAGGTCTGGCTGTGAGCCAGCACAGCAGGCCTTTTTCCCTCAGAGGATGAGCATAACCTCCCTGTCGCCGACTCCCCCACATGCACCAAATTAACTGATCATAGAGTGCTCCAAAGCATCAGCTTCAGTTTTTCAGCTTTGATGGAAATACGAACAGGTTTTTTGTTTTTTGTTTTTTTTAAATCAGGCTGATATTTTTTGTCTATTTGCTTTTTATTTTCTTTTCCCGTTTTATGGGTCAGGCTTCTTTTTCTTTCGTTCTTTTTCTTCTTTTTTTATTTTTCTTTGGAATCAGGCTTATAGTCTTCTGTTTGTCTATTTGGAGATTTTTGTTCTTTTCCTTTTATTTTGCTTCAGATCTTTTGTTGTTGTTTTAAACCAGGCTTATTTTAACAAACAAATCAAAACATACCAGTTGAAGGTCCAAACACTCCCCACTACAAGCAAAGGGGAACTCTGCAGGGGACTGACCTGGGGAAAAGAGCAGCCAAATCACAACAGCAGAGTGCACACAGCATGTACCAGAAACACTTCCTGAAGCACCAGGCTCTGGGAAGTGTATAACCCCTTCTTCATATAGCATTACCCTCAGGAGCAGGAAACAGAACAAGCTTTCATAACACACACACAAACCAGAAATCTAGACGAAATGACAAGATGGAGGAATTCTCCCCCAAAGAAAGATCACAAAGAAACCACAGCCAGGGATTTGCTCAAAAGAGATATAACTAATATATAAGAACAAGAATTTAGAACAACAGTCATAAAAATACTAGCTGGGCTTGAAAATAAAAAGCAAAAAGACACCAGAGAAATCCTTCCTGCAGAGATAAAAGTCTTAAAAACTAGTCAGGCTGAAATTAAAAAATACTATAATGGAGATGCAAAACCAACTGGATGTAATCACAATGAGGATGGAAAAAGCAGAGGATTGAGTAAGTGATATAGTAGATAAAACTGTGGAAAATAATGAAGCTAAAAAGTAAAGGGAAAGAAAACTATTAGATCATGAATATAGACTTAGGGAAATCCACAATTCCAGAAAGTACAATAATATCCATATCATCAGAGTCCCAGGAGAAAAGCAGGAAAAAGGAACAGAAGGTTTATTTAGACAAATTATAGCTGAAAGCATCACTAATCTGGGGAAGGGAACAGACATCCAAGTCCAAGAGGCACAGAGAACTCCCCTAAAAATCAACAAAAACAGATCAATACCAAGACATACCATAGTGAAACTCGCAAAATACAAAGATAAAGAGAATTCTGAAAGTTCTGAAAGCAGCTAGGGACAAAAGGACCTTAATATACAAGGGTAGACACACAAGTTTAGCAGCAGACACTTGGCAGGCCAGAAGGGAGTGGCATGATATATTCAATGTGCTAAACATGAAAAATACACAAGCAAAAATACTTTATCCAACAAGGCTGTCATTCAGAACATAAGGAGAGAGAAAGAGTTTCCAAGACAAGCAAAAACTGAGAGTTTGTGAACACTAAACCAGCTCTGCAAGAATTATTAAAGGGTACACTTTGAGTTGGAAAGAGAGACCAAAAGCAACAAAGACTGGAAAGGAACAGAGACAATCTACAAGAACAGTGATTTTACAGGCAATACAATGGCATTAAATTCATATTGATCAATAATTACTCTGAATGTAAATGGACTAAATGTGCCAATGAAAAGACAGAAGGTATCAGAATAGCTTTAAAAAAAATGAGACCCATAATATGTTGCTTACAAGAGACTCATTTAAGAACCCAAAGACACTTCTGGGTAGAAACTGAGGGGGCGGAGACCCATCATGCTAACAGACATCAAAAGAAAGTTGGAGTAGCCATACACATATCAGATAAACTAGATTTTAAAACAAAGACTTTAATAAGAGATGAAGAAGAGCACTGTATCATAATAAAGGGGTCTATCCAACAAGATCTGACAATTATAAATATTTATGTCCCAAATTTGGGATGCCTAAATATATAAATCAACTAATAACAAACTTAAAGAAATGCATTTGATAATAATACATTAATAGTAGGGAACTTTAACACCCCACTTATAGCAATGGACAGATCATGTAAGCAGAAGATCAACAAGGAAACAATGGCTTTGAATGACACGTTGGACCCAATGGAATTAACAGATATATTTAGAGCATTTCACCCTAAAGCAACAGAATAAACATTCTTTTTGAGTGCACATAGAACATTCTCCAGAAAAGACCACATACAGGGTCACAAATAAGGCCTCGGCCAGTAAAAAAAAAAAAAAAAGATTGAGATAAGGCCATGCATATTTTCAGACCACAACATCACGAAACTTGAAGTCAACCACAAAAAGAAAGTCTGCAAATAATGGAAGTTCAATAACATCCTATTAAAGAATTAAAGGGTTAACTAGGAAACTAAAGAAGAAATTAAAAATACATGGAAGTCAATGAAAATGAAAACATGACAGTCCAAAACTTTTGGCATGCAGTAAAAGCAGTCATAAGAGGGAAGTATATGGCAATCTGGGTTTTCCTCAAGAAGTAAGAAAATTCTAAAATACACAACCTAACACTAAACTTAAAGGAGCTAGAGAAATAACAGCAAATAAAGCCTAAAACCAGCATATGGAGGGAAATAATAAAGATTAGACCAGAAATAAATGATATAGAAATTTAAAAAACAGAACAGATCAACAAAACTAGGAGCTGATTCTTTGAAAGATTAACAAAACTGATAAACTCCTAGCCAGACTTATCATAAAGAAAAGAGAAATGACCCAAATAAATAAAAACACAAATGAAAGAGGAGAGATCACAATCTCTCCTGAAATGGAGAGATTCCAATCTACTGAAATGGAATCAGTAATCAGAAATTTCCCAACAACAAAAGTCCAGGGCCAGATGGCTTCCCTGGGGAATTCTACCAAACATTTAAAAAAGAAGTAATACCTATTCTTCTTAAACTGTTCCAAAAAATAGAAATGGAAGGAAAACTTCCAAACTCATCTATGAGGACAACATTACCTTGATTCCAGAAACAGACAAAGAACCCCTAAGAAGGAGAATTACACACCAATTGTCAGAGTGGTTCAATATTCACAAATCAATCAACATGATACACCACGCTTGGTGGATAAGAACCATGTGATCCTCTCAATAGATGCAAAAAAAGCATTTACAAAATACAACATCCTTTCTTGATAAAAACCCTCAAGAAAGTGGGATAGAAGGAATCTACCTCAACATCATAAAATCCATATATGAAAGACTCACAGCTAATACCATTCTCAATGGGGAAAAATTGAGAGCTTTTCTCCTAAGGTCAGGAACATGACACCACTGTTGTTCAACATAGTACTGGAAGTCCTAGCCTCACAATCACACAACAAAAAGAAATAAAAGGCATACAGATTGGCAAGGAAGAAGTCAAACTTTCACTCTTCTCAGATGACATGATACTCTTCATGGAAAATCTAGGAGACTCCACCAGTATATTGCTGGAACAGACACATGAGTTGAGTAAAATCGCAGAATACATAAACAACATACAGAAATATCTTGCATTTCTACACACCAATAATGAAGCAGTAGAAAAGTAATCAAAGAATCGATCCTATTTACAATTGCACAAAATCCATAAGATACTTATGAATAAACCTAACAAAAGAGGTAAAAGATCTATACTCTGTAAACTCTAGAACACTTACAAAACAAATTGAAAAAGACACAAAGAAATGAAAAAATATTCCATGCTCCTGGACTGGAAGAACAAATATTGTTGAAATGTCTATACCACCCAAAGCAATCTGCATATTCAATGTAATCCGTATCAAAATACCACCAGCATTTTTGCACAGCTAGAACAAACAGTTCTAAAATTTGTGTGGAACCAGAAAAGACCCCAAAAGGCCAAAGTAATGTTGAAAACCAAAAACAAAGTTGGAGGTGTCACAATTCTGGACTTCAAGCTGTATTACAAAGCTGTAATCATCCAGATAGTATGGTACTGGCACAAAAACAGACACATGCATCAATGGAATAGAATAGAGAACACAGAAGTGGACCCACAACTATATGGCCAACTCAACTTTGACAAAGCAGGAAAGCATATCCAATGGAAAAAAAAGTCTCTTCAACAAATGGTGCTGGGAAAACTGGAAAGCAACATGCAGAAGAATGAAACTGGACCACTTTCTTGCACCATACACAAAATAAATTCAAAATTGGTGAGACACCTAATTATGAGGCATAAATCATCAAGATCTAGAGGAGAACACAGGCAGCAGCCTCCTGACCTTGTCTGTAGCAACTTCTTATTAGACACATCTCCAGAGGCAAGGGAAATAAAAACAAATATGAACTATTGGGACTTCATCAAGATAAAAATCTTCTGCACAGTGAGGGAAACAATCGACAAAACTAAAAGGCAGCCTATGGGATGAATGAAGATATGTGCAAATGATACATTGGGTAAAGGGTTAGTATAGAAAATCTATAAGGAACTTATCAAACTGAACATGCAAAAAATAAATAATCCAGGGGCGCCTGGGTGGCTCAGTCGGTTAAGTGTTCGACTTTGGCTCAGGTCATGATCTCACGGTCCGTGGGTTTGAGCCCCGCGTCGGGCTCTGTGCTGACAGCTCAGAGCCTGGAGCCTGTTTCAGATTCTGTGTCTCCCTCCTTCTCTGACCCTCCCCTGTTCACGCTCTGTCTCTATCTCAAAAATAAATAAATGTTAAAAAAATTTTTTTAAATAAATAATCCAGTTAAGAAACTGGCAGAAGACATGAATAGACACTTCTCCAAAGAAGACATGCAAATGGCCAACAAACACATGAAAAGATGCTCAAAATCATTCATCATCAGAACATACAAATCAAAACCACAGTGAGATACCACCTCACACCTATCAGAATGGATAAAATGAATAACTCAAGAAACAAAAATGTGGGGAGGATGCGGAGAAAAGGGAACCTTCCTACACTGTTGGTGGGAAGGAAAACTGAGGCAGCCACACTGGAAAACAGTGTAGAGATGCCCCAGAAAGTTAAAGATGGAACTACCCAATGTCCCAGCAATTGCACTACTAGGTATTTTCCAAAGGATTCAAAAATACTGATTCAAATGGGCATACGCACCCCAATGTTTATAGCAGCATTATCAACAGTAGCCAAATTATGGAAAGAGCACAACTGTTCATCAACTGATGAATGGATAAAGAAGTGGTATGCATATACTATGGAATATTACTCAGCCACCAAAACAATAAAATCTGGCCATTTACAATGATGTGGATAGAACTAGAGTGTATTATGCTAAGCAAAATAAGTCAGTCAGAGAAAGACAAATACCATATGATTTCACTCATGTGGAATTTAAGAAATAAAACAGATGAACATAGGGGAAGGCACAGAAAAATAAAACAAGATATAGACAGAGAAGGAGGCAAACCATAAGAGACTCTTAAAGATAGAGAACAAACTGAGGGTTGCTGGAGGGGAGGTGGGTGGGAACATGGGCTAAATGGGTGATGGACATTAAGAAGAGCAGTTGTTGTGATGAGCCCTGGGTGTTGTATATAGGGGATGAATCACTAAATTCCTCCTGAAACCAATACTACACGATATGTTAAACTGGAGGGATCACTAAATTCTACTCCTAAAACCAATACTACACTATATGTTAAATGAAATCTTGGAGGGAAAAAAAAGAAAAAGTTCTCAGATCGGTATGCTGGCGTAATGAACTGATTGTGGGTCAGGCTGGCCTCTTGTGTCAATAAAACATTTCTCTCTTCTCTTTTTTCCTTTATCTCATTAGTTCTTTAATAAATACCTATTGCATATACACAAACAGAAAGAATAAAAAAAAATAAAAATAAAGATTGTACCAAAGAATTTAGACCTCCATCATCAAAGTGACAAAGACTCAATACATTTTCAAAAGCAAGTCATTGAGGGCAGAAGTTAAGGAGGTTAAAAAGGAGTGTCCAAGTGCAATATGAAAGCATTAGTGGGTTGAAAACTTCCAGAAACATCAATCGTACTTCCAAAATGGAAAAATTAGAGTATCCTTAATTAGCATCAGAAGAAAAGAGAGGAATTAGGGCCAGCAGTTAATGTTACTCAGAAATATTTGTCCCAAGTTACTTTCTGCAGGAAAAGTTCACTGTTGGACAGTGAACAGAGTGAGTAGGCTGTTTCCACTCTTGCTTTCTCAGCTTGGATTAGAGACGTTCTGGCTGGTTCCTGCCACTTCATACCTGTGTGCTAAAATGACTAAAACTTAGAGAAGAGAGAAGGAGCCTAACATAAGTTAGTGTCTTATAGAAGAAGGTGACATCTGAAACGGGTCTGACTCCCACCTTCCTATGAACCATGCCCAAGAAGTCAAATGTACCTCACTGTCAGTGTAAGACTACTATGTATCTGTTTAAGCAGCAAAGAATGAAAAGGATATAAAGTTTTCCCCTTGTACAGGGTTCTTTGCTGAAACTTTTGCCGAAGTACCTTATTACCCTAAAAGCTCTCCGTGGGAAATGACTGCTTTGAATAAATCTTTGTTCACAATGGGCACTCATTTTTCAATGAAAATTTTTGTACCAAGGTAAGCAGCAAGTAAAACCATAGACAGAAGCTTCTGAACAACCTGATCAAGTTAGTGTTGAAGTAAAAATATTTTAAAAATAAAGGAAGCAGAAAATAATAATAAAAATAATGTTAATAGAACAATGACCAAGAAAGAATAGACAGGTTGAAGCTATAGGCAGATTAAATATAATTTTTCACTACAAGACTTTTATTTGTGGAAAGTAAATAAACCAAGTTGAATTATAGCCAAATATAAAGTCTTACTCTCTGTATGCTTCTATTTAATCATTTAAACTGGTAAGACTATCTTCAAAAAAATTTATGAGTATAATATATCAGATAATACACGTGAAATATGTTGACATAGTAATTGGCACATAGCAGGTACTAAAAGCTATCATCCAAGCATGATATAAATCTAGAAAGAGTATTTATATCCATTGGAGGAAGATAATTTTAAAATATAAAGAGACATAGAATCCTTGGGGTTGAGGCAGGCTGTGAGAGAGGCTCTAAATGTTAAATGAAACCAGGTTTTTCTACTCTCAATGCCTGAAAGCCACTGGATAGTTCCAGCAGGTGTCAGTTCTGGCTGCCAGGGGGCTGCAGGGGGAGTAGAATTTTCAAACAACACTACACTGAGTGATGAAGATTGGTGGGGAAATTTCTCTTAGTGGACAATTGGGGAGATACTCAGGATTTGGGGATTTGTTAAAGTGAACTTAAATGCACATGTGAGGGAAAGGGAACTCCAGGAGCTTTGAAGCAACTGGTGACATCCAATGAGGCTGGTTTTTAAAATCCAGAACCAGTCTGGAGGTGTAAGGTAAGCAGCAGAGCAGAGGGGCCATTATTAGGTGACAGTCTCACCAATGGATTCAGGGAGGCCCTTTCGCCTTTGAGTTCATGACTGGAAGTAAAACACACTTGGGGGTTGATTGATGCACTGTGATTGTCCCTGCTGCTCCTGAGGGGTGGCCTCCAGGGACAATATGTGGCCAGAAAGGGATGCATAATAAAACGAATGGAGAGTTCCCTGACACTCTATTCCTTTTTGTGTAACAGTCAAAGAGAATCCTTTGTGAGGCTCAAACTGTGAGAGAGAGCCACCAGGAATCCAAAATCCTGCACACCTAGACCCTCAAAGAGGGCACAGGTGGGAGCCCCTCAACTGCTACTGAAAATATTGCTACAGAAAAAAAAATTTTAATATTGCTACAGAAAAAAGGGCTGTGAATTTTCTTTTGTACTTTTAATCTATGAATATGTCTTATATTTTAGAGAAAGTATGTAAAATAATACATAATGTTTTTTAACAAAGCCTTCATTCTTCCTTGCAGGGCACCTCAAATGTCTATCCAGAATATATCTGTTTAAAAATCTCATCAGGAAAACCTGAGCTGACACTTCTGCTTTGCATTATCTTCCAGATAAAAGATGAGGGAAGGCAGTGGGTCTCATATCACTTCAGAAGACATAAAATATTTGTAAGTAATGGGTGTTGATTTTCATTAAGTATTATAAAGATTTAAGAACTCCTTTGGGGCCTGGGTGGCTCAGTGGGTTAAGTGTCCAACTTCGGCTCAGGTCATGATCTCGCGGTTTGAGTTCTAGCCCCATATTGGGCTTTGTGCTGACGGTTCAGAGCCTTGAGCCTGCTTTAGGTTCTGTGTCTCCCTCTCTCTCTGTGACTCATCTCTCTCTCTCTCCCTCCCTCTCTCTCTCTCAAAATAAATAAACATTACAAAAAAAGACTTAAGAACTCCTCTATCTGCAGTGAAAGGAAAGATCAACATGTGGTCACAGGTAGAACCCACAGTGACCCCCAGGCAGGGAGAGAAGGACTTAGAACAGTGAGGCAGGAACAGAGGGATTCTCAAAGACCAAGAAGTCTGCTCCTGAATTGAGAAAGGAAGGGAGAGAACTCACAACACTCCCAAGTTTTATTACAGATAAGAATTTGAAAGAAAATCTGCTTCTGTCTGGATGTTTTTTTCTTCCCTCTTTAACAACCGTTCGTTCATTTAAGATCCACCCTCAAAATATTGAAGACTTCTTGAGGGCTCCCTATGCTTTCCTTAAATAAATCTAACCAAAAGTGAAAGGAATGTTTCTCATTCAAATAAAACCACCCCAAAACATGCTTTCCTTCCACTCTTGTTCTTACCATGTTTCTTTGCCCCGTTCACATGCAGTCTCACCCACCATTGTCAGTTCCACTGTATAAGTAAAACTATGGCCACAGAAAAGAGTGTGGGAGCACTATGGACTTTAGTTAAATTATAGAAGATTTAGGTTGTCTAGTTCTGGGCTAAAGCATCTTATCCTTCCTTACAACCACTGAGTTTCCAGCCCAAAGCCTCCTTCAATGAGCCCACAATCTTGGATTTATGGTTTATAGCTTTCCCAATTTCAGCTCACCAGTCTGTTTGTATGCCATGTTTGCTCTCTGAAGGAACACAATAATCTTCTCATACTTGGTCACCCTTTGGTATTTAATGGAAACTGCTGTCCTCAAGACACCTGCTCACTATCTTAGCTAACATACCTGAAGTCAACTATATAGAAAGACTATGAGAAATATATACATAATCTTTTCTTATGGTATATGGCCTCAGTTCCTAACACAGCTTTCCTGAGGTTAACCTTCCATATTCACAAGTGTAAATTTGAATAACCAAGTTGCACGTGAATAAATTGAATTAAAAACAATAAGGAAACAGCTAATATATACATAGCTGACAGCCATGTAGAAAAAATAAGTTGGGTTTTAGAATCAACATACTCAGAGGGAAATGAAACTCAATGCTACATTTAGAAATGTGGAAGTGCTTGTCTGTCTCATTTGTTTGTTTGTTTGTTTGTTTGTTTGTTTGTTTGTTTTAAGGCTCTAGAACTAGAGATTTTTGAAAGAAGAGTAGAATTTACTGAAATAATGAACATTAAGTGACTGCCACAATAAATATTTAATACATGACAGTGGTTGGCATTATACTTACTATTTTAGGAGTCAATGTGTTTTAAAGAAAGTGTCCAAAAGTGTGTTCGTGTCATTAAAGGTTCCCAGAATTAGGACACAGGGCAGGTCAAAGATGAATGAAGGATATAAGATAGTGATTTCCAGCTTTGGTGAGTAGCTTTATTAAAGTCCTTCTTTATTATAAATAAGAATCTGGTTCAAAGGAGGGAAAGTTATAATACATGCACAATATATTTTTACAGCCATCTGAGAAAAATAGGGTCCATGATAACAAGGTTTATGGGAAAACGTCTGAACTGAATGTCCAAACGCCTAAGTTTTAGACCTGTTTCCTCCACCAAAAGCGAACATGACCTTGGATTAGTCTAACCTCTCTGGTTTCAGTTTCTGTGATAAGAAGAATTAAGCTTGATAATCTCTGAGGTCCCTTCTGCCACTAACACTCTACACTGGTATATTTCTCTCACAGTTTTAAATATATGCTTTTGTTTCTTTTTTATTGTTTTTTTATATAGGATAATTCATCACCATGCAGCAAAAAGATGATGAAGCATCTGAGCTAAGAGACAGGTGTTCCTCTGTTTGCCTCTATCTATTTTTCTATTTGAGAACCAGAATCTCCTAATAAAGGAGTGAAGCCAACTAGGGTACTTTTGGCATCAAATTAGCTGTTGCTCAGCAAGTAGAAGTTAAATACAGGTATAAGAAGCTAATAGGTATGTTAACTAACTGGGATTAAAATTAAAACTTTTTTTAAAAGAAGCTAATAAGTACTCGCTAAAATGGAATTTGTGGCACCGTCTTCAGCACCCTGCTTTAATCAACAGAGCTATTCCGGACAGATCTCCTGACAATACCATGTTACTGACAACAAAGTAAGTAAGATGCTCTTTTTGTACTGACCTGGTTCAATTTCAGGTTATATTTAAACTTTGATTTTTCTTAAAATTTTCCAAAATGCTATACAAAATTTTCTTTTCAACAAGAATAAATGTTCTTTTCAACAAAAATATGAATATATTATAGAACGATACATCAAAAAAGAATTGATTTAAGTGCAAACAGAGAAAACAATTTGGATTCTATGGGCCAATGAAATTTATACTCTGAAAATGGAGATTGATAGAGTAGGGGCTGTGGGAGCATACAAGTTTCTCCCAGAACCCTGATCTCACTGGGCGAAGCCAGATCCTGGGAAATGAGTTACTGACTTAAGAACCATACAGAGCCTATTCATGAAAGTGCATTAAAGGAGTATATAAGAGTCAGAAGAAATAAAAATAACTTCTAAAGAGAGGGCAAATGACTCATATAATGATGCTTATTGCTCATTCCCTTCACAGATTAGAATGAGTATGTCAGAAGCCAACAATATCTCTGGGTCTGTGAGTGAGTTCATCCTCCTGGGCTTCCCATGCCGCAGGGAGATCCAGATCCTCCTCTTTGTCATCTTCTCCCTCATCTACCTTCTGACTCTCATGGGGAACACATCCATCATCTGTGCCGTGTGGTCAAGCCGGAAACTCCACACACCCATGTACATCCTCCTGGCCAACTTCTCCTTCCTGGAGATCTGCTATGTCAGTTCTGATGTGCCCAAAATGTTGGCCAACATCATCTCCCAGACTAAGAGTATCTCCTATGCTGGCTGCCTGCTCCAGTTCTACTTTTTCTTTTCTATGTGTGCTGCTGAAGGCTACTTTCTGTCTGCAATGTCCTTTGATCGGTTCCTTGCTATCTGTCGACCTCTACGTTACCCCACCATCATGACTTACCATCTATGTGCCCGATTAGTGGTTTTCTGCTGGGTAGGTGGCTTTCTATCCATACTCATGCCTGCAGTTCTCATGTCCCAGGTGCCCTTCTGTGGCCCTAACATCATTGACCATTTTTTCTGTGACCTGGGACCATTGCTAGCCCTGTCCTGTGCTCCAGTTCCCAAAACTACTCTAACTTGTGCTACTGTAAGTTCTCTTATCATCTTTATCACCTTCCTCTACATTCTAGGGTCCTATAGCTTAGTTTTGCGTGCTGTACTTCGGGTCCCAGCTGGCTCAGGTAGGAACAAAGCCTTTTCTACATGTGCCTCACACTTCTTGGTGGTTTCCCTGTTCTATGGATCAGTCATGGTGATGTATGTGAGTCCAGGTTCCAGGAGCCATCCTGGAACACAGAAATTTGTGACACTGTTTTACTGCATGGCAACCCCATTCTTTAATCCTTTGATTTACAGTCTTCGGAACAAAGATATGAAAGATGCACTCAAGAAAGTCCTGGGAGCACCATCAAAAGAAATTACGAAAAATAAAGAGAAATGATATAAATTTTCGTATAATTCTCTCAGAAACATAGAATTTCTCTCACTGGGAAAAAAACTATCTTCTGGGCATGTCTGAGTGTTCAATTCCTTACTCTCATGACAATGTGACTCGTTATACACAAAGAATTCTCATCCTGTCTCAAAAGCAAATATCCACAGTCTTAAAGGTCTATTGTAGAAAATTCTGTACAATTTTCATGCATCAATGTATCATTCTCTGTTTTGTCATTTTTTGAAGCCCTAAAACAAATGTAATCAAGTTGAGAAGTACAAAGCTAACGCTTATGCTTCCTACTTGTATCTTGGCGTTTATCCTAGTACTATTTTTTTTGTGTTTCAAATGTATCACTATTTTTCTCCTTTCCAATTACAGGTTTTTCTATAATGAAATGCAGCATCTACTCATTGCACTAACAAAAATTCAATTGCTTTATTTATAAGATCAATAACCCAATATCTGTCAATGAAATCTGTTTTTCAACTGTGTTTTCTTTCATCTGTGTTGGTAAAGTGTCCAGTTTACATAGCAATGGAAACAGGAAATGATATGGTTGCTTCTTATGGAAACTTCTTAGTCCAGTTTTGAAGAGAATGCACAAAAGGATACATTCACATATGCCAAATCATTAAGTATTCCTTACCCAAACCTGGGTTTCAGCACCTTCTAAGCTTTTAGTTGAAGAACATGTACTGTTACAGAAAATAGGCATGAGAAACCAGGGAATAAATTCTGTCAGCCAAAATATAAGATACTGTCAGGCAATTGGCACTTAATATTAAACTTTTGACCTGGCCTGATCATCTTCCCATCCTTGGAAATGTTCATATTTTAAACTATGGCACAAAATTCCCTTTTTCTGGCGTCAGTTTGTGAAGTTGTCTCCTAATGTTGAAAAAAAAAATAGTTTGACTGACAACATCCAACCCAGACCAGACCTCAATTTAGTTTTTCATGCAAAAATAGATATTTTAAAGTCTTCTTTCAAGTTGTTTTGGCTTTGGGGATATTTTCTGTAACAAAATATGCTGAGTGATGAAGCTTCCTAGACCACCAAGGGAAAATTCAAGACAACCTACAGTACTGAAAGGTTAGTGTCTCTTTGTCTGATTACGGGGACTGCACCTACCTGAGGTAACGCTACACTTATGTAATTATAACAGGGTTCTTACTTGCATACAACAGAAACTAACTCTGGCTGATTAAGCATGACAGTGGGAAAGATTTATTGATGGGGTATCAGGAATCTCACAGAATCAAATGAAAGCTGAAGAACCAGAGTTGAGGCTCAGATTCAAAGACCAGTGTACAAACTACCCTGCAGAACTGGTCTGATGACCAATCACCATCACTAGAGCCACACCTGCAGCTGTGTGCTACCAGATGCCACTGTTTCAACCATTGCCATTCTGTCCTTCCTGCAATCACTGGGCTACCTGCTTCATTGCTGATTTTAATGCTAATATTTCAACATTGCTTCCCCCCACCCTACTTCTGCTTCTTGCATCACTAGCTCCTGAATCAAAATCTGGTTTAGCTGTATCTGCTTGGTGGAACCAAAAGTACATCCCTGTACTGTAGCTCCAAGAGAGGCTAAGAGAACTAATATCTGGCTATAAAAAAAAAATCCACTTATGCAGAGATAAGCTCCATGCCTGCTAATATTGTGATTCTCCCACCCACAAAAAAGGATTGAGATACTAGGGAGCCAAAACAAACAAACAAAAATACTAACTATAATAATCCATTTATTTGGACTCCCCAAGGTATCCCTGAGCCATATCCCTCTAGAAGTTACACAGGGTAGGACGTAACTAAATGATCCATCTATATAATAGCAGTGAAGTAGAAGCAGGATGAGAGAGGGGAAATAAATTTCCCTATGGGTAGTTGAGGGCTTGTCTATCTCATGAATGAGTGCTGTTAGAATACAGTCTGATACTTTTAAGTTATGGCTGGATTATCTGCAGTCCTGAGAAACAAGTTCAACTAAAGGGAAAAAAACATCATCCACCATGTAGGAAAGACTCCATTAGCTTCTGTGAGATTTAGTGCTGCCTACTCACCTTTCTTAGAATTGGTAAAGAGTGAATAAGGAAGATTCTTCACTTGACTCCTTCACCTTAAGCCAAAAACTTTTTGCCTGGGGGATAAATGGACCACAATTAACCAAATAACTGAGATCTTTATATCTGGGTTTTCACAGAGTCTAAAAAAGAGATTAATATTTTAAAATAAAATATTTAAAATTAAATATTTTTTGTTTTGGTCTAAATGTTATATTCATATATCTTTCAATATCCCGGGCTTAACTACACAGAGATGAATAATATTCTACTTTCTCTATTTACTTTTCAATTATGCAATACATTTTACAATGAATAAATTTTCATTATAAAAGCCAAATAGTACAAAATAATGAAAATCCTCATATCTCCATACTTACACACACACACACACACACACACACACACACACCTGTCTCTGTAGCAATGTGTTCAGTTTATTGGGTATGCTTCTAGACCTTTTTCTGTGCATTTATATATTGAAATATAATTTCTTGGTTTTGAATGACTATGTAACTTGGATTATACTTAAAAATTGCTCTACAACTGACTGGCTCTTACACCCACCCCCTATACTCATCTAAAAAGCAATGTCTGAGGGGAAATTTTATCCAGCTTCTGAAAGGGCTTCTAACTATTGGTCTGGGACACATTAGGACACTGAGGCTGAAGATGCAATTCTTCAGGAAAGACCCATTTTCAGGAGGCAGTTCATGGAGGTGCGAGCCCACTACATCCATGACGCAATGAACTCAGGAGGTTCTTCTGCCACCAGATCCAGAATAAATTAAGAAAATCTGTGACACAGGAGTATGCTTGTTCCCTCTAGGCAAAGAAACTATATTCCAAAAAATAAAGACAATTCAGTTATTTGATTAACCTCAACATTTTTAAGCTCTATATTCAGTCCTCAGACTTCTCTATACCTGCACTATCCAACACAATAACCATTACCCACATGGGACTACGGACCAGTTGAAATGTGACCAGTTCTTACAGCCACTCTGGAAAACAGTATGGAGCTTCCTCAAAAAGTTAAAAATATAATTACCCTATGACCCAGCAATCGCACTACTAGGTGTTTACCCAAAGGATACAAAACTACAGATTCAGAGGGTCACATGCACTGCAATGTTTATAGCAGCATTATCAACAATAGTCAGATTATGGAAAGAGCCCAAATGTCTATGGACTGATGAATGGATAAAGAGGATGTGAGATAGATATAGGTATAGATGATATAGATATAGATATAGATATAGATATAGATATAGATATAGATTAGATATAGATATAGAAATATTAATCAGCCATCAAAAACAGTGAAATCTTGCCATTTGCAATGACATGGATGGAACTAGAGTATATTATGCTAAGCAAAATAAATCAGAGAAAGACAAATACCATATGATTTCACTCATGTGGAATTTAAGAAACAAAACAGATGAACATAAGGGAAGGGTAAAAGAGGGAGAGGGATGCAAACCACAAAAGACTCTTAACTATAGAGAACAAACTGAAATTAATTAATTAAAAATATACATATTGTATTGTATATATTTATTTCTCTATCTTTATTTCTGTCTCCTCATACTAGAATATGAACCTCATGAGAGCTAGATATCATACTCTACCCTCAATTCCCGGAGAAATGGCTAACACACTGTTGCAACTCAATAAATGTTTGTTGAATGAACCTGTAAATGAAATAAACAATTATTTGAGTTCCTACTATTAAAGAAGTCATTCTGGAACAGTGAAAAGATAGTATAACTTATATTCCCTGCTTCCAGGAAACTTACAATGTAACTGATAGGAAAGTAAAAAGTAACACAAATGAGGGGTACCTGGGTGGCTCAGTCATTTAAGCCTCTGACTTCAGCTCAGGTCATGATCTTTCAGTTTGTGAGTTCAAGCCCTGTGTCGGGCTCTCGGCAGACAGCTCAGAGCCTGGAGCCTGCCTTGGATTCTGTGTCTCCCTGTCTTTCCCTGTTCCTCCCCCCATTTGCATTCTTTCACTCTCACTCTCAAAAATAAATAAAGATTAAAAATTTAAAAAAAAGTAACACAAATGATATTGCAACAGATACATAAAAGGCAGTCTGATTACAAGTAAATATTCAACAAACCTCAAAAACGCTATGAATTTAGAAAAGAATATTGGGCCCCTGGGTGGCTCAGTCGGTTAAGCATCTGACTTCGGCTCAGGTCATGATCTTATAGTTTATGGGTTAGAGTCCCATGTCAGGCTCTGTGCTGACAGCTCAGAGCCTGGAGCCTGCTTCAATTCTGTTGAATTGAATTCAATCTGCTTCCTTCTTTCTCTGCCCCTACCCTGCTCATACTGTTTCTCACAAATGAATAAATGTTTAAAAAAATGTTTTTAATTGCTTTAAGAAAAGAATATTATGGTGAGGTATAGTGGACAAGAAACGTTTTTTAAGGAGAGCATGACTGGTGCCTGAAAATGGGCAAATTATTAGTAAAACAATTGTAAGCTCAGATTGTAAAACAAAGATTATACTACACTAATTATGGAAAGTGAGTCAAATAGGAGTACTGGGACACATATTTACTAAGGTTCTAGTTTGAGGACAAGTTGAATTACACACAAACTAAACAATCTAGACACAACTAATCACATGTGACTTTTGCTAGCATAATCTCGTCTAACTGCTGACCCTTTCTCTCTAGGGTGGCACCTCTCATAGGTAGCTGCTCAGAATCAGTCTTCATACTTTTCTGAATTCCTTTCACACTGGTGTTGTTCTCTGCTTTGGTGCCACTTGATTTCTGTTCCTTTTCTCAAGTGTCACATCTTCTCCAACTCACCATGCATTAAGATCGTTGTAACAGGGTAAAGATTTGCCACCCTTTTTACAAACAGTCATCTATTATTACTATTCATGCTGTTTTCTATGCACTCCACAGGTCTGAAGGCTCATTACTCCATATTTGACCTTAATTTTCTTGGGCTCTTTTCTTGTGAGTTCTTGTACTGTTTTTAGGGTCAGGATTTCCTTTTGGCGACCTATGCCAATGGCTGCTTTTAGGAGTTCTGAAACTGCTAAGACAATGGTTTTTCAAACTTTTCTGAACACAACCCACAGAAATAAATTTATTTTACATTGTGCCCATTACATACATACATATACAACTGAAACAGAAATTTCTTTAAAAAATACCACCCGTATCACAAATAATGCATTTCTATCCTATCCTATTTCATTCCATTTCTAAGGACACATCTCACAAAGCCCCAAGATGAATGACTGGTGGGGTGATTCATTTCCTCTTGGTAGGCTGACAGTATCTGTGGTCTCTGTAATTTAATCTCCTTCTAATCAACAGACTGAAAACTATTATTTATATATTCCTTGAGGGAAGATGGTTAAATTAAAGATGCCATTTGAAAGATTAGATTCACAGAAAACTACAACTCAAAACAGTCTTTTTCTCTTTAGTCTTTTTAATTGTTTTCCTCACCATGGAACTCAAAAGTGCCCTTTCATTGCCAAATGCTATTTGCTCAATATTATTATGATTGTCGTTAGAAAAACTCATTATTATTCAAATTTTGTTGTACCAATTGTTTACAAAAATATCATTTATTATGATCAACAAAAAGTGATTTCAAGTGGTTAGTCCACAGTTCTGTCTTATTTGCCTCCAGTCAGATTTATAAACATAGTGGCTTCTGGAAAGTTTGTATGCTCATCTTCCTTAGCTTTTTCATACTTGTCAAAGGTCAGTGTTATCAGTTGTTGAGTTTCATGAAGTCTAAAGTGATTAGAGAAGCTCTCCAGATCCATCTTGTGCCAGGGACTACTGTCACCCACCCAAAGTTCATTGCCCTTTTCCGTAACTAAAAGAAGCCTGACTTTGTTCAGAGTAGCAATGAGTCCAGCTAAAAACGTTTGCTTTTTCAGCTTCCTTGCAGCTAGTTTGGTCATGTGACATAATTCTGGCCAATGAGAATTAGACTGGGGGTTTCTGAGGGGGCTTCTGCTTTCTGGGAACTAGAAGCTGCTGTTTCAAGCTCCTCCACCCTGGAATGGGGAAAAACCTGGATGTTTAGTGCCATCTTATAACTAAGTAACAAGTAGCAAAATGAGGACGATAAGTTAGATGTCACAGAGCAGACACAGAGAAGTATATAAATGTAACTATATATGTGTATGTATATATATTTATTTATATATATTTGTTTATTTGAAATTTTATTTTTTAGAGTTGTTTGAGGTTCACAGTGATTTCCCATATGCCCCCTAACTGCGCACATACATAACCTCCCCCATTATCAACACCCCCCACCAGAGTGGTATATTTGTTACAACTGATGAACATACATTGACATAGAATCATCACCCAGTGTCCATAGTCTACATTAGGGTTCACTCTTGGTGTTGTATATTCTTCTGGTTTTAACAAATTTATGATGACATAAAACCACCAAACAAGCCAAAACAGAAGAATTTGGGATTTGTCTCCAAAGTTTGTATAAGTAGAAAGGAGATAAGCGTAAGGACTGGTGGAAAAGAAGTTTAAGTTATGCCTTTAAAGGCGTGGAGTGGGGCGCCTGGGTGGCGCAGTCGGTTAAGCGTCCGACTTCAGCCAGGTCACGATCTCGCGGTCCGGGAGTTCGAGCCCCGCGTCGGGCTCTGGGCTGACGGCTCAGAGCCTGGAGCCTGTTTCCGATTCTGTGTCTCCCTCTCTCTCTGCCCCTCCCCCGTTCATGCTCTGTCTCTCTCTGTCCCAAAAATAAATAAACGTTGAAAAAAAAAATTTAAAAAAAAAAAAATAAAAATAAAGGCGTGGAGTGCTAGAACCTAGACAAAAATGAAGGAGGACAACAAAGGATCACAGGGAAGATGCCACAGAACTTAATGACATTAAGATTGGGAATGAAAAGGTAAGGGATTTATGAAGGTTAAGATTTTAGGTTCAGGTTATAGATCAGTGGAGCCATTGACAAATAAGTATAGCTAGGGCTAATTTAAAAGGAGGTTATCAAATTTAGGGTCAGACATTTGAATTAGGAGTGGAATTTCATGAAAAAAAATATATATCCATTAGACCTACCTCCTAAAATGAAAGCACTGGCAAAATGTGGGAGTCAAGCAAGTCAATATAATCTTACTGAGGATGCTAGTTGGTGCCCAAAACTATACTTAGAATTATGGAATATGCAAAAGTAGTGCTTTAAAACTGTTCCTGAGGGGCACCTGGGTGGCTCAGTTGGTTGAGCATCTGACTTCAGCTCAGGTCATGATCTCATGGTTCATGAGATCAAGCCCCACATTGGGCTCAGTGCTGTCAGTGCAGAGCCTGCTTCAGATCCTCTGTCACTCTCTCTCTCTCTTCCCCTCCCACACTTGTGCTCTCCCAAAAATTAATGAAACCTTTTTTTTAAAAGAAAGTTTAAAACTGTCCCCAATATTGAGGTTTTTTTTTAAAAAAACTGGTTAATTATGTGTGTGATTGCAATACATTCAACATTTGTTATTCTCTGAAAAGAACAACTGGCTCTGATGAAAGCAGAATTTGAAAATGTTGAAAGACATCAAGTAGTATTTAATTAAAACCAAATGAAACTAAAAAACTCAATTATAGAGGAATACATGAAAATCTTACCAAGTTGTATTTCAAACTAACTGTATCTAAGGTAACTGCAACATAAGAATAATAACTTCTTAAGACTTAAATCATGAGTCTAGTGAATTTTTAAAAATCATCCTCCCAATATATTAAAATAAAATAAAATGAAGGGAAAAAACCATAATCTCATTTTTGTTACCTTCCATCCTCCTAGACTTGCCGTATACTAAATTCAACTTTTGAATCCTTTAGAGATTTCCCATAATAACACATTCAGAATTTTCTTGAGTGCCTCTTTCATATCTTTGTTCCAGAAGTTGTAAATCAAGGGATTAAAGAGTGGGGTTGCGAAAGCATAGAACAAGGTCACAAATTTCTGCATCCCAGGATAGTCCCCAGAACCTGGGCTAATGTACATCACCATGACTGAACCATAGAATAGACACACCACAGCAAGGTGGGAGGCACAAGTAAAGAAAGCCTTATGCCTTCCTGAGCCTGGGGGCACCTATCACACCACACTCAAGACACAGAACTAAGTGCCATGTACAGGAAAGTGAGAAAGATGATGAGAGAGCTATTGATACCACAGATTTGAGTAATTTCACATACTGGAGCACAGGACAATGCCAGCAAAAGTGCAAGATCACAGAGAAAATGGTCAGTGGTGTTTGGACCACAGAAAGGCACCTGAGATATTAGAGTCAAAGGAGTCAGTAACCAGAGAAAACCCCTACCCAGCAGAAGACCACTAACTGAGTGCATAGGCGGTGGGTCATTATGGTAGGATAGCAGAAAGGTCTACAAATGGCAAGTAATCAATCAAAAGACATCACTGACAGAAATAAGCCCTCAGCGGCACACATGGAAAAGAAGTAGAACTGGAGCAGGCAGCCAGCATAGGAGATACTCTTAGTCTGGGAGATGATGTTGGCCAACATTTTGGGCACATCAGAACTGACATAGCAGATCTCCAGGAAGGAGAAGGTGGCCAGGAGGATGTACATGGGTGCGTGGAGTTTCCGGCTTGACCACACGGCACAGATGATGGATGTGTTCCCCATGAGAGTCAGAAGGTAGATGAGGGAGAAGATGACAAAGAGGAGGATCTGGATCTCCCTGCGGCATGGGAAGCCCAGGAGGATGAACTCACTCACAGACCCAGAGATGTTAGTAGTCTCCACAGTCCTTATTAGTGTGACCTGTGGAAGTGACAGAAGACTGTAAGAACCACAGAAATATTAACACTATTTTTCTTCTTTCTTTGTCCTGGTGAAGAGATACATGCTTGTTTTCCTCAATTCAGGCTGGTGATATTACTAACTTCCCTTTGGAAGGGTGAGTTCTTTCCTTTTCATCTCCTTCCCTCTCTCATTTATTCAATAAACATTTATTATGTACGTATTATTGCCAGGCACTGTTCTGGGAGATAGCAAAAAAGTGATGAATAAAAATGCAGAGTCCCTGCTCTTTTGTAACTTATGTCAAATATATTTTGTTCAAAGCAACTTCAAACAATACATTCACGGCTCCAGAATTTCTACATAAAAGGAGTTTAGGAGCTTAAATCTGATTGGAAGAGATCTGAGGAGATTGACCTTGGAATCACATTTGCATAGAAAGGAAATTGTTTTTACTTTGACTATGTTTATTTTGGGGAAATTCATAGGGAGCCCCATACATCCTTCCACCTATATCACGGTGCTGCCACTGACACTGTAACAGCATATGACAAATCAGAACAAAATATTTTCTCGTCATGAGACATGATTATACTCAGTTGGAAAAAATAAGGAAAGGCTTTAGCAAAAGGTCAGTGACGGAGGCAGAACATTAATAGCATATACTAATGATAATGTGAAAAGATTTGGCTATAAGACGTTGTGTTTAGAGAAAAGCCCAAAAGAGTGAAAATTAGAGTACTTGTTAAGGAACAGTGGGATACAATTTTCACAGATTGGGCCACATGGCAGAGGACTCACTCACTGCCAGTCTAATTCAGGCTTCATTTGCTAGTCAATGGAAAACAATTGGAGCTAGACTAGTACAAGAACATAAGGATCAAAGGTTTATGGAAGCTACATTTGCAAGACAATTAGAGGGTAGTGAATTTGCAGTAAACTATTAGAAAGCAGTTTCAGTAGCCCAAAGAAAAAGCCTGAAGAGCCTGACTTAGGGTAATGTATAAGCAAAAAGATACCAGGAATGGATTCAAGAGACATGCAATGGTAGACACCTAACCTCCTAGGCTTTAAAATCAGTACAGGTAATGAAATGCTCCTCAGGAGCTGAGAAGACACAGAAAAGAGACCTCGCGTTCCATTTGCCACAGTAATACTCTTTAGATCTCTTCTGATTGTTCTCTCACCTGGGATGCCTCACAGGAGAGAGCCACTCTGAACATCCTGGCTCCTTCTGTTCCCACACGTCAACATGCTGAAGACAAGTGCTCATTTCCTTGCCTTTCCTAATAATAAAGAACAGACTGAGGGTTGGTGGAGGGAGGTGGGTGGGGAATGGGCTAAATGGGTGATGGGTACTGAGGAAGGCACTTGTGATGAGCACTGGATGTTATGTGTAAGTGATGAATCACTAAATTCTACTTCTAAAACCAATATTATACCATATGTTAACTAACTAGAATTTAAATAAAAACTTGAAACATTTTTTAAAAAGGTAAAAAAATGAACTATTTCCGTATAAAAAGAAAAGAAAAAGAAACTAGAAACTTAGAAAAACCTCCTACCCTCAAAGAACAGTTCTTTTGAAGGTGACCTGCAAAGACAGAATGATAACTTAATGAAGACATTTCTTTAATCCCATGTCTAATACGGTTTGTATAAGAGGAATGGTGTTTGCAAAGGAAAATAATCATGAAAATTTTGCTCCATTTTCTTATCAATAGATAAAATGGACATTGAGACACAGGAAAGAAGTTGTTGTTCCATGTGCCCAGACCTACTTATCCCAGTGCAGCCCAGAAGTCAGAGATATCAGCTCCTTGGTAGGATGCTTTTTGGTTCCTTTCTTTATAAAGATCCCTTTCAGGTTTTACTCAGAGAATAAAACAAGCCACAAATCTTTCCATTCCCCATTACTTATCCTTTCCAGACTCTGAAGCCTGTCTCTGGAGACCTCAACCCCAGGAGCAATGGAGGCAATTAACGTGCATCATACAGACTTGAGCATGTTTCACCCTCAGTGATTATCATATCGAAGATGAAAACTACACGAATGTGCACACATTCATAGGTGCACTCACAAATACACACGTATGCACATATACACACATATTCCAAGCTAACATAGTATTATTCCTTCCAGAGTTTCCTCTCCTAACCTTAAGAAACTACTTTTTTTTTAATATATGAAATTTATTGTCAAATTGGTTTCCATACAACACCCAGTGCTCATCCCAAAAGGTGCCCTCCTCAATACCCATCACCCACCCTCCCTTCCCTCCCACCCCCATCAAGCTTCAGTTTGTTCTCAGTTTTTAACAGTCTCTTATGTTTTGGCTCTCTCCCACTCTAACCTCTTTTTTTTTTTTTTCCTTCCCTTCCCCCATGGGTTTCTGTTAAGAAGAAACTACTTTTTTTTTTTAATTTTTGTTTATTTTTGAGAGCCAGAGCGCAAGAGAGCTTGTATGAGCAGGAGAGGGGCCGGGAGTGACAGAGAATCCCAAGCAGGCTCCATGCTGTCAGTGCAGAGCCCAACGCAGGGTTTGAATTTAGGAACTGTGAGATCATGATCCAGGCAGAAATCAAGAGTCAAATGCTTAACCAACTGAGCCACCTAGGCACCCCCTTCATAAGTTACTTCTTAGCTAAAAAATTTGTTTGACATGAGATGCTTTCATGTCATTACTTTCAAGCTTTGTTAGACCTAGAGTCTCCCATTCCTGTTGTCCAAATGACAGTTTAAAGATCCTGTCCACTATATCCTGAATGAGCCTATTAAACATCTACAGCATCTCCATACTTTTCAAACTGCTTATCCCTACACGTAGATCACATAGGATGGATGTTGGTCAACTAAGAAGTTAAGACACTGACAGAGACAAATTCATTTCCTCTTCTTCAAGTCAATAATATATTTTTTAAGGCTTCCTTGGAGATATGTATGCTCATGTAACTGAGTTCTAGTTAGTAGAATGTAATTAAAATTGATGTGTAACACTTGAAGCTTTATCCAGGCATCATCCTTGATGATCTTGGATATAATTAAGTATGTTGACCTAGGAAGCTAAGTTTTGAAGATGATGAAGGCAAGGATGGAAAATACCTTGAATTCCAGAATCATCATTTGAAGAACAATCATCTGTCAATCAGGAACACCCATCTGGATTTTAAGTAACCAGTGAACATGTTTCATATTTGTTTTTACAATTTTTTAAGTTTAATTTATTTTGAGAGAGAGCATGACAGAGACAGAGAGAGAGAGAATATGAACGCTGACAGTGCAGAGCTCCATGCAGGGCTTGATTTCACAATGGTAAGATCGTGACCTGAGCCAAAATCAAGAGCTGGACACTTAACCAACTGAGCCACGCAGGTGCCCCAAAACTTTTCATATTTGATCCACTAAAAAATAAGGTTGTTTGGAGAACAATGTGACTAATTGAATTAAATATTTAATTTTTGATAAATATATGAAGAAAACAATCTGTGGTTGACTATATTAAAATGTATATACTTGTGGGCTTATTCCCTTCAATTTTCTAATTCTAAAATGGCACAAATTAAAAAACAATGTTTATGAAGGATAAATTCTGAGAAATAAAAATTGTGAGTCATAAAGTGAGAGCATTTTAGATTTAGGTCAATGTAGCCACATTTCCCTCCAAAGACATTTCAGAGCTTTCTTCAGCACTATTACTTTTCTCTCTGTCCTTAGCAGCAAGACCTAGCTTTTCATACTGTGCTGCTGGCCTAGTTCTGCAAACTGGGCATTATAAATGAATATAGAAACACTATTTTATAGCTCCATTATGATGATGTATGTCAATATCAACTGAAAGAATATGGAACATATCCTTAAGACTTTTTTCATCCAAGGTGACCCAATGTCTACCCTTCAAACCTACAATGTACATCCTCAAGAACACAAGGCTAATCACCACACTAAACAAAAACCTGGGGAACTGTATTAACTGCCCATACACCATTATAAAACCAGCCTAACTCTCTTGCTATTTTAATAGCACATACAAGGGATGTAAGATTCTTCAGAACTCACTAGATCTGTTACTAAACCAGGTTATTACTCTTAGAACTCTCACAAATCTTACACATCATACATTTGTTGGAGAATTTTTTTTAATTTTTTTTATATTTCGGAATTTAGTTTTGAGAGAGAAAGAGTGCAAGCAGGGGAGGGGCAGAGAAAGAGGGAGACACAGAATCTGAAGCAGGATCCAGGCTCTGAGCTGTCAGCACAGAGCCCAATGCAGGGCTTGAACCCATGAACAGTGAGGTCATAACCTGAGCCGAAGTCGGACACTTAACCAACTGAGCCACACAGGCACCCCAAGAATTGTTATATTCTAATCTCTTAAGATAGGTTCCCATATTCTAGAACATAGCTTTTTAACCTCTTTACAAAGAGTAGTTTCAGGGCACCTGGGTGGCTCAGTTGGTTGAGCATCTGACTTCGGCTCTCAGGTCATGATCTCACAGTTTGTGAGTTCAAGCCCTGTGTTGGGCTCTGTGCTGACAGCTCGGAGCCTGGAGCCTGCTTCAGGTTCTGTGTCTCCCTCTCTCTCTGCCCCTCCCCAGCTCACAATCTCTCTCTCCCTCTCTTTCTCATAAATAAACATTTTTTAAAAAAATTTTTAAAGAGTAGTTTCTGCTGGCTCATAACAGCTGTAAAACACTTAACACAGACTTTGTCATAACTTCAATATGCAAGAGCAAAAAGCCTCCATGGAAATATGCTACAAAACACAGGGCTTGAGGTAACGTAAAGGAGTTGCTGTTGTTATTATCATTGTTATCCTTCCTTTTTAAATGGTTCTCAGATGGCAAGTCAAACATGTGGTCAAAGCCCAGAGATCTTTCCACTGTTTAGAGTCTATGGTGAATGAAAGGCTCAGAATTTCCATTTGGGCATGTTCAATTAGGAATGAAATATGATTTTAATTGAACACCTTCCCAACTGCAACTTCAAACTACTAACCTTAAACTCTGACAATGTTAATATAAAACAGAGATTTCCCACCTTGACTGTAAGACTCTGAGATGTCAGCTCTGTTTTCAAGAGGAATTGTGAAATTCTCAAAAGATTGAGTCAATACCATTAATTTGAATTCATCTTCTCCTTAAAGTTAATTGGATGGCTTACACTATGTTTGATGAAAGATGGAGCTATACTGTGGCACTCAGTGACACAGAACCTAAACAAAGATGCCAAATTTTCAAAAATGCATGTCTGATTATATCATTCTTTTGCTTTCAATTCTTAAATATTTCCTTCTCCCCTACAGGATCAAGTTCAACCTCTTTAGTGTCTCTAAGTTCCTGCCTCCCTAAGTTCATCTCCTTTCAGGACCACCCCCCCCCATTCATTCTAAACTCAGCAATACATGTGCTATATACTACTTCTTCTGCTTGTAATGTCATCATTCACCTTCCTCCCTCCCTTCTATCCAAAGAACTTCCAGCTTGTCATTCAAGATTCAGATGATTTATCAGGTTCTCTGTGAACTCTTCTTTGACACTTCCCACCTACACTTTCCTAACCTATATTTAGTCCAACACTCTTCTATGTTCCTCTGGCACCCTGTGCATTCCTCTCTCTCAGCATTTTTCATTGGAATTAACACATCTATGCCCACATAAGTCAAGAATTCCTCAAGAACAAGGATCCTATCATATGTATCCGTGTTTTGCCAATACCAAGTGTGCTGCTTGGAAGACTTTGTAGGCCCCAGAATTCCATGTGTAAGACCACATATCCTCTGGCCTCCACACCACCATCAGCAAGACTAAAGAGAAGCAGCAAAGCTCTACCGTCTCCTGGTAAAGTTACCCTCATCTCCCTCCCCATCAACCTTTCTACACTGTCTGCTGTGAAGGCAGCATCAGTACATTGCCTTCTCCCAAAATGGCTATGATCTCACCCCACTAGTAACAAAGAGAGTCTTCCTTGTCTCTTTTGCTGCTTCCAGGTTTTTATCCCTCCTTCCTCTCTAAAAGCTATGTTTTAAAGTTCAATCACCCTTTAGAGAAAGAAGACAAAGAGGAATAGAGACAGAATAAAGAAAAGACAAGAAGTCATTTATCTAAGGTTACTTACTGAAAGCTCCCAATCTAGTAACCATAATCCACCCCATCCACACCCACTCTCATTACAAAGGAGAACATAAGAAGCCACAGAACAGCACTGTCCATTATGGTAACCACTAGCTAGCTGTGGCTACTGGCACTCAAAATATGACTGGTCCATATTGAGATGTACTGTAAGTATGAAATTCAGCCCCATTGTCAAGACTTAGTATACAAAAAACTAATACAAAATATCTGGTTAATAATTTTATATTGATTACAAGTTAAAACATTTTTATATTGAACTAATGGGTCATTAAAATTAATTTCACTGTTTCTTTTCACTTTTTGTGTGGTAGAAAATTTTACATTATACATGTTGCTTGCATGTGTCGCTCATCTATTTCTGGGATGGGTATGTAAGATCAAGTCCACCTGAGGTGTGCAGTGCTAGACAGAGAGAGAAAGACAGATACCATATTATTTCATTCATATGTGGAATTTAAGAAACAAAACAGATGAACATAGGGGAAGGAGGAAAAAGAGAGGCAAACAAACCACAAGAGACTCTTAATCATAGAGAACAAACTGAGGGTTGATGGAGGGAGGTGGGTGAGGGATGGGCTAATGGGTTTTGGGTACTCAGGAGGGCACTTGTGTTGAGCACTGGGTGTTATATGTAAGTGATGAATCACTAAATTCTACTCCTGAAACCAATATTATACTATACGTTAACTAACTAGAATTTAAATAAAAACTTGAAAAAAAAGAAAAGCATACAGACAGAAGATGAGCTCTCTTCCTCCTTGAGGTCAGGCACATCACAACTCTGGCTCACAGTGGGGGAGGAATTTGACACCAGGCAGAAGCCAGTCAGCTCAGCTAGGAGGTACTTCAGAGCCTCAGGAGAGGTTCTACTATGTGATCTAAAGACTTGGCAACACTGAGCAGCCTCAGAGCAAATTTCTCCATGTGCCAAGGGTTTCCACACCTCAGGCCAGAACCAAAATTATTCCTTTCTTTAATTTTATCCCTGGTGATAATGCAGTTTCTAACAATCATGAGCACTAGGGTAGAAGAAACTCCCTGAGGTGAAAGTCTGCCCTTGGAGGTGGGGGGGGTGGCTGCCTCCTTGAGACCACTCTCTGTGTCCTCAAAGAGCAAAACAAAGGGGCAGGCACCTTGGGGGGCAGAGCAATGATAGAGGTGGGGAGTGGAGACATATTCGTGACCTGAAGGGAAAAAATCCTATCCTATCTGTAGTTTCAATTACTGAGAAAAAGCTGTAACAGCAACATCACAAGATGGAAAGAAAATGCACACACAGACAAGACTGCAGCAGCAGGTGTTGCTGGAAAAGAATATAATGACAATGCTAACATTATAACAATCAAAAACAAAAACAAAAACAAAAACAAAACTGGCATTGGTAATGCGCTTTACATTTCAAAATTATTTTTAATTGTGGTAAAGTATATATCACATGACATTTAACAAATCTTAATATTTTAAGTGCACAGTTCAGTGGCATTAAGCACGTTCACACTGTTGAGCAACCATTACCACCATTGGTCTCCAGAATTCTTCATCTTCCAAAACAGAATGTGTATCCATTAAACAATTATTCTCCATCCCCCTTCCCCAGCCCCTGGCAACCACCATTCTACTTCCTATCTCTATGAATTTGACTGCTCTAGGAACCTTATAAAAGTGAGATTATACAGTCTTTGTCATTTTGTGAGAAGCTGGTGCATCCATGTTTCAGAATTTTCTTTCTTTTTTTTAACGTTTTATTTTTGAGAGAGAGAAATCAGAGCACAAGTGGGGGAGGGGCAGAGAGAGAGGGAGACACAGAATTTGAAGCAGGCTCCAGACTCTGAGCTGTCAGCACAGAGCCCGACACAGGGCTCAAACTCATGAACCTTGAAATCATGACCTTAGCCGAAGTCAGACGCTTAACCGACCAAACCACCCAGGCGCCCCAGAATTTCCCTTCTTTTTATAAGGCTGAATAATATTACAGTGTTTGTATATATCACATTTTGTTGATCCATTCATCTGTAGATGGACATTTGACTGCTTTCATCTTTTGACTGTACTTTGCATTTTACAAATACTTTTATATGTGATTGATCATTTGATCCACATAAAACCTCCAAAGTGTCCTTTTTATTTTTTTTTTAATATATGAAATTTATTGCCAAATTGGTTTCCATACAACACCCAGTGCTCATCCCCAAAGGTGCCCTCCTCAATACCCATCACTCACCCTTCCCTCCCTCCCACCCCCCATCAACCCTCAGTTTGTTCTCAGCTTTTAACAGTCTCTTATGCTTTGGCTCTCTCCCACTCTAACCTCTTTTTTTTTTTTTCCTTCCCCTCCCCCATGGGTTTCTGTTAAGTTTCTCAGGATCCACATAAGAGTGAAACCATATGGTATCTGTCTCTCTCTGCATGGCTTATTTCACTTAGCATCACACTCTCCAGTTCCATCCAAGTTGCTACAAAAGGCCATATTTCATTTTTTCTCATTGCCACGTAGTATTCCATTGTGTATATAAACCACAATTTCTTTATCCATTCATCAGTTGATGGACATTTAGGCTCTTTCCATAATTTGGCTATTGTTGAGAGTGCTGCTATAAACATTGGGGTACAGGTGCCCCTATGCATCAGTACTCCTGTATCCCTTGGATAAATTCCTAGCAGTGCTATTGCTGGGTCATAGGGTAGGTCTATTTTTAATTTTCTGAGGAATCTCCACACTGCTTTCCAGAGCGGCTGCACCAATTTGCATTCCCACCAACAGTGCAAGAGGGTTCCTGTTTCTCCACATCCTCTCCAGCATCTATAGTCTCCTGATTTGTTCATTTTGGCCACTCTGACTGGCGTGAGGTGATACCTGAGTGTGGTTTTGATTTGTATTTCCCTGATAAGGAGCGACGTTGAGCATCTTTTCATGTGCCTGTTGGCCATCCGGATGTCTTCTTTAGAGAAGTGTCTATTCATGTTTTCTGCCCATTTCTTCACTGGGTTATTTGTTTTTCGGGTGTGGAGTTTGGTGAGCTCTTTATAGATTTTGGATACTAGCCCTTTGTCCGATATGTCATTTGCAAATATCTTTTCCCATTCCGTTGGTTGCCTTTTAGTTGTGTTGGTTGTTTCCTTTGCTGTGCAGAAGCTTTTTATCTTCATAAGGTCCCAGTAATTCACTTTTGCTTTTAATTCCCTTGCCTTTGGGGATGTATCGAGTAAGAGATTGCTACGGCTGAGGTCAGAGAGGTCTTTTCCTGCTTCCTCCTCTAAGGTTTTGATGGTTTCCTGTCTCACATTCAGGTCCTTTATCCATTTTGAGTTTATTTTTGTGAATGGTGTGAGAAAGTGGTCTAGTTTCAACCTTCTGCATGTTGCTGTCCAGTTCTCCCAGCACCATTTGTTAAAGAGACTGTCTTTTTTCCATTGGATGTTCTTTCCTGCTTTGTCAAAGATGAGTTGGCCATTGGTTGTGGGTCTAGTTCTGGGGTTTCTATTCTATTCCATTGGTCTATGTGTCTGTTTTTGTGCCAATACCATGCTGTCTTGATGATGACAGCTTTGTAGTAGAGGCTAAAGTCTGGGATTGTGATGCCTCCTGCTTTGGTCTTCTTCTTCAAAATTCCTTTGGCTATTCGGGGCCTTTTGTGGTTCCATATGAATTTTAGGATTGCTTGTTCTAGTTTCGAGAAGAATGCTGGTGCAATTTTGATTGGGATTGCATTGAATGTGTAGATAGCTTTGGGTAGTATTGACATTTTGACAATATTTATTTTTCCAATCCATGAGCAGGGAATGTCTTTCCATTTCTTTAAATCTTCTTCAATTTCCTTCATCAGCTTTCTATAGTTTTCAGCATACAGATCTTTTACATCTTTGGTTAGATTTATTCCTAGGTATGTTATGCTTCTTGGTGCAATTGTGAATGGGATCAGTTTCTTTATTTGTCTTTCTGTTGCTTCATTGTTAGTGTATAAGAATGCAACTGATTTCTGTACATTGATTTTGTATCCTGCAACTTTGCTGAATTCATGTATCAATTCTAGCAGACTTTTGGTGGAGTCTATCGGATTTTCCATGTATAATATCATGTCATCTGCAAAAAGCGAAAGCTTGATTTCATCTTTGCCAATTTTGATGCCTTTGATTTCCTTTTGTTGTCTGATTGCTGATGCTAGAACTTCCAGCACTATGTTAAACAACAGCAGTGAGAGTGGGCATCCCTGTCGTGTTCCTGATCTCAGGGAAAAAGCTCTCAGTTTTTCCCCATTGAGGATGATGTTAGCTGTGGGCTTTTCATAAATGGCTTTTATGATCTTTAAGTATGTTCCTTCTATCCCGACTTTCTCAAGGGTTTTTATTAAGAAAGGGTGCTGGATTTTGTCAAAGGCCTTTTCTGCATCGATTGACAGGATCATATGGTTCTTCTCTCTTTTTTTGTTAATGTGATGTATCACGTTGATTGATTTGTGAATGTTGAACCAGCCCTGCATCCCAGGAATGAATCCCACCTGATCATGGTGAATAATTCTTTTTATATGCCGTTGAATTCGATTTGCTAGTATCTTATTGAGAATTTTTGCATCCGTATTCATCAGGGATATTGGCCGGTAGTTCTCTTTTTTTACTGGGTCTCTGTCTGGTTTAGGAATCAAAGTAATACTGGCTTCATAGAATGAGTCTGGAAGTTTTCCTTCCCTTTCTATTTCTTGGAATAGCTTGAGAAGGATAGGTATTATCTCTGCTTTAAACGTCTGGTAGAACTCCCCTGGGAAGCCATCTGGTCCTGGACTCTTATTTGTTGGGAGATTTTTGATAACCGATTCAATTTCTTCGCTGGTTATGGGTCTGTTCAAGCTTTCTATTTCCTCCTGATTGAGTTTTGGAAGAGTGTGTGTGTTTAGGAATTTGTCCATTTCTTCCAGGTTGTCCAATTTGTTGGCATATTTTTTCATAGTATTCCCTGATAATTGTTTGTATCTCTGAGGGATTGGTTGTAATAATTCCATTTTCATTCATGATTTTATCTATTTGGGTCATCTCCCTTTTCTTTTTGGGAAGCCTGGCTAGAGGTTTGTCAATTTTGTTTATTTTTTCAAAAAACCAACTCTTGGTTTCGTTGATCTGCTCTACAGTTTTTTTAGACTCTATATTGTTTATTTCTGCTCTGATCTTTATTATTTCTCTTCTTCTGCTGGGTTTAGGCTGCCTTTGCTGTTCTGCTTCTATTTCCTTTAGGTGTGCTGTTAGATTTTGTATTTGGGATTTTTCTTGTTTCTTGAGATAGGCCTGGATTGCAATGTATTTTCCTCTCAGGACTGCCTTCGCTGCATCCCAAAGTGTTTGGATTGTTGTATTTTCATTTTCGTTTGTTTCCATATATTTTTTAATTTCTTCTCTAATTGCCTGGTTGACCCACTCATTCGTTAGTAGGGTGTTCTTTAACCTCCATGCTTTTGGAGGATTTCCATAGTTTTTCTTGTGGTTGATTTCAAGCTTCATAGCATTGTGGTCTGAAAGTATACATGGTATAATTTCAATTCTTGTAAACTTATGAAGGGCTGTTTTGTGACCCAGTATGTGATCTATCTTGGAGAATGTTCCATGTGCATTCGAGAAGAAAGTATATTCTGTTGCTTTGGGATGCAGAGTTCTAAATATATCTGTCAAGTCCATCTGATCCAATGTCTCATTCAGGGCCCTTGTTTCTTTACTGACCGTGTGTCTAGATGATCTATCCATTGTTGTAAGTGGGGTGTTAAAGTCCCCTGCAATTACCACATTCTTATCAATAAGGTTGCTTATGTTTATGAGTAGTTGTTTTATATACTTGGGGGCTCCGGTATTCGGCGCATAGACATTTATAATTGTTAGCTCTTCCTAATGGATAGACCCTGTAACTATTATATAATGTCCTTCTTCATCTCTTGTTACAGCCTTTAATTTAAAGTCTAGTTTGTCTGATATAAGTATGGCTACTCCAGCTTTCTTTTGGCTTCCAGTAGCATGATAAATAGTTCTCCATCCCCTCACTCTCAATCTAAAGGTGTCCTCAGGTCTAAAATGAGTCTCTTGTAGACAGCAAATAGATGGGTCTTGTTTTTTTATCCATTCTGATACCCTATGTCTTTTGGTTGGCGCATTTAATCCATTTACATTCAGTGTTATTATAGAAAGATACGGGTTTAGAGTCATTGTGATGTCTGTATGTTTTATGCTTGTAGTGATATCTCTGGTATTTTGTCTCACAGGGTCCCCCTTAGGATCTCTTGTAGGGCTGGTTTAGTGGTGACAAATTCCTTCAGTTTTTGTTTGTTTGGGAAGACCTTTATCTCTCCTTCTATTCTAAATGACAGACTTGCTGGATAAAGGATTCTCGGCTGCATATTTTTTCTGTCTAGCACACTGAAAATCCCGTGCCAATTCTTTCTGGCTGCCAAGTTTCAAAAGAGAGATCAGTCACGAGTCTTATAGGTCTCCCTTTATATGTGAGGGCACGTTTACCCCTTGCTGCTTTCAGAATTTTCTCTTTATCCTTGTATTTTGCCAGTTTCACTATGATATGTCGTGCAGAGGATCGATTCAAGTTACGTCTGAAGGGAGTCCTCTGTGCCTCTTGGATTTCAATGCCTTTTTCCTTCCCCAGTTCAGGGAAGTTCTCAGCTATTATTTCTTCAAGTACCCCTTCAGCACCTTTCCCTCTCTCTTCCTCCTCTGGGATACCAATTATGCGTATATTATTTCTTTTTAGTGTATCACTTAGTTCTCTAATTTTCCCCTCATACTCCTGGATTTTGTTATCTCTCTTTCTCTCAGCTTCCTCTTTTTCCATAACTTTATCTTCTAGTTCACCTATTCTCTCCTCTGCCTCTTCAATCCGAGCTGTGGTGGTCTCCATTTTGTTTTGCATTTCATTTAAAGCGTTTTTCAGCTCCTCGTGACTGTTCCTTAGTCCCTTGATCTCTGTAGCAAGGGATTCTCTGCTGTCCTGTATACTGTTTTCAAGCCCGGCGATTAATTTTATGACTATTATTCTAAATTCACTTTCTGTTATATTATTTAAATCCTTTTTGATCAGCTCATTAGCTGTTGTTATTTCCTGGAGATTCTTCTGAGGGGAATTCTTCCGCTTGGTCATTTTGGATAGTCCCTGGCGTGGTGAGGACCTGCAGGGCACTTCCCCTGTGCTGTGGTGTATAACTGGAGTTGGTGGGCGGGGCCGCAGTCCGACCTGATGTCTGCCCCCAGCCCACCGCTGGGGCCACAGTCAGACTGGTGTGTGCCTTCTCTTCCCCTCTCCTAGGGGCGGGATTCACTGTGGGGTGGCGTGGCCCGTCTGGGCTACTTGCACACTGCCAGGCTTGTGATGCTGGGGATCTGGCGTATTAGCTGGGGTGGGTAGGCAAGGTGCACAGGGGCAGGAGGGGCAGGCTTAGCTCGCTTCTCCTTAGGTGATCCACTTCAGGAGGGGCCCTGTGGCAGAGGGAGGGAGTCAGATCCGCTGCCGGAGGTTTGGCTCCGCAGAAGCACAGAGTTGGGTATTTGCGCGGAGCGAGCAAGTTCCCTGGCAGGAACTGGTTCCCTTTGGGATTTTGGCTGGGGGATGGGCGGGGGAGATGGCGCTGGTGAGCGCCTTTGTTCCCCACCAAACTGAGCTCTGTCGTCCGGGGGCTCAGCAGCTCTCCCTCCCTTTGTCTTCCAGCCTCCCGCTTTCCAAGCAGAGCTGTTAGCTTATAACTTTACAGATATCAAGTCCCGCTTGCTGTCAGAACACAGTCCGTCCGGCCCCTCCGCTTTTGCCAGCCAGACTCGGGGGCTCTGCTTGGCCGGCGAGCCGCCCCTCCGCCCCGGCTCCCTCCCGCCAGTCCGTGGAGCGCGCACCGCCTTGCTGCCCTTCCTACCCTCTTCTGTGGGCCTCTTGTCTGCGCTTGGCTCCGGCGACTCCGTTCTGCTAATCCTCTGGCGGTTTTCTGGGTTATTTAGGCAGGTGTAGGTGGAATCTAAGTGATTAGCAGGACGCGCGTGAGCCCAGCGTCCTCCTACGCCGCCATCTTCCTGACCTCCTCCAAAGTGTCCTTTTTAAAAATTGGGAATGAAGGCTTTGATTCACTGAGGTGGAACCAGAACACAGTCTTCATCAATCTTTGTCCAACAAATCAGTGTCATCATCTTCATAACACAAAGAAATGTGGGGAGGAGGTGGAGCAAAAATTATTCTTGTCTTGGTTTGTATTTATACAGACCTCCTTCAAGAAACAAAACTTTTTTTTCCTTAAAAGTACACTCTTTTTTCTTTATATAAATATAATATGATTATCATTTCACAGTTTGACAAAAGAAACTGCTGAAGCTCTTACTTGACAATGATAGCTAATGATAATAAATTTGGATATAATTGTTATTAATAATAATATATTATCATATCATATAATATTATTGAGAGCCAGGCACTATTTTAAATGATTCCATATAGTAAGTCATTTAATCTCAAACATTCTATAATATAGATATGATTATTAAGGTCATCTCCAGTTAAAATTGGAAAAACAGATAACTCAAATAACAGATACTCAAATAACAATTTGAGTAACTTGACCATAGTCACTCAATCAATACAGAATGCAGACAAGCTTGGAATTTTAAGGAATTCTCATGTGGACACATTCTAGATCTAGCTCCTTTTCCTACTTTTAAGTATAATTTTTCTATATTCTTTATAACATAACTCAAAAGGAATTTATTGCACTATGTCATCTCCCATTCAGGAATTATTTCTAAACTTTACACATAACTTTCCTCAGGGCAACTTTCATCTCCTTATTCCTGAGGCTGTAGATCAGAGGGTTTAAAAGTGGAGTTGCAATTGAGTATAACATGGTCAAGAACTTCTGCATACCAGGCTGATTGGCTGCCCCTGGGCTTACATACATCACCATGACTGAGCCATAAAATAGGGACACCACTATCAGGTGGGAGGCACACGTGGAGAAGGCTTTTTTCTTACCTGAACCTTTGGGAACCTGAACCACAGCTCGAAGGACCAGTGTGTAGGACACAAGGATATAGAACAAAGTGATGAATGTTATAACAGCACTGAAAATGCTACAGGTCAGAGTTGTCTTGGGGACAGGTAAACATGATATGGCCAGCATTGCCCCAAGATCACACAGGTAGTGGTCAATGACATTTGAACCACAAAATGGAACTTGGGAGATAAGTATGGCTGGGGTCACCAACCAGAGAAAGCCACCCGCCCAGCAAGCAGACACAAGGGTTCCACAGACTTTCCCAGTCATTATGGTAGAATAGTGCAGTGGGTGGCAGATGGCAACATACCTATCTAATGCCATGAGGGCCAGAAAGAAGAGTTCTGTAGCACAAAGAGAGAGGAAGATGTAGAACTGTAAGATGCAGCCATTATAAGAGATGGTCTTGGTCTTGGATAGGAAGTTGAGCAACATGTTGGGTACATTGGAACTGATGTAGCAGATCTCCAGGAAAGAGAAGTTGGCCAATAAAGTGTACATAGGGGTGTGGAGTTGCTGGTTCCACCACACAGCACAGATAATAGCACTGTTGCCCAACAAGGTCAAGATGTAGATGACAGAGAACAAAACAAAAAGGAGAACTTCTATTTCTTGACTACACGAGAAACCCAGGAGGCTGAATTCATGAATGACAGCAGTGACATTATTGTTAGGCAAAACATACATTTCTTTGCAACCTAGAATGTGCACAGATGTAATCAGAACTGCATAATAAGAATCTCCTATTTTATTCAGCCCTCCATACCTCAACCTCTCATCAGAACCAGGCAGTATTTTTAAGTAGAGAAAAAATGGAATATTAATATTTAGTCAACATGAAGAATTTGTATCAAAATAGCTCTGTTATAAGACAAATAGAAAAAACACCACTGGTAATGTTACTTTGAATATTACTTTACTTTAAATGTTTTCTCTAGAGCTTTTTCTTCCAATTTTAGCCTCTACACTTCAACTGCTCACTTTATTTAACTCAAGTATAGCTAATAAGCTTTAGGAAGGAATTTATGCCCTCAAACTGCACTGAAATATTTTATTGCCAACATATTATTTCAATCAACATCACAAGATCCATAAATTCTCCCTATTTATCTACATTATTATAGAAGCTTGGTACATCACAATAAAAATACACATCCATAAATGAATACATTAATTCATTAATTACTTTCCATTAAAGACTTGCATCCCCAGATGATTCTAGTGTGACAAAAACAATGCTCGGCTTTTGAGAACTACTATTTTACCATATGGGTGCCAGAGAAGTTTGAATTCAGGGAAGATTGTCTTAGAAGATTTGAATGGAGAGCAATGAAAGTAAAATATAGAGCTTAGACTACAGGCTTAGAAGCACAATATGTAAGATAAAAGAGGGTTCATAAATAACTGAATGATAATTCAGCAATTCCCAGTCTAACTTAGGAATGTAGCATGTACTTTAAAAACAATTAAATTAATTCATTTTAATTTGATTCAAATTATCCAATGTGGAATCCCTTTTATTCATGTTAGCTATATAGTATTTCAGTCCCTTTGCAAAATTTGCCAGTTTACTATTTTTTAAAATGATATCACATACTTTACTTTTTAGTTGAAACAGGTTTTCCACCCATTTTTATTTCCTATGTATTTTATATCATTTCCCCTCAATTTTCATTTTAAATATATAGAGCTTAGTGAAAAAACAAAAAGCTTGACACCTTAATGTTTTCTAAGTAGAAAGTCAAAGTGACTGTTTAAGAATGAGGTGTCATGCAAACTGGTGCAGCTGCTCTAGAAAAGAGTGGGGAGATTCCTCAAAAAATTAAAAATAGAACTGCTCTATGACCCAGCAATAGCACTGCTAGGAATTTACCCAAGGGGAGAGGGGAAAATGAGTGATGGCCATTGAGGAGGGCACTTGTTGGGATGAACACTGGGTGTTGTATGGAAACCAATTTGACAATAAATTATATTTTTTTTAATTTTTTTTTCAACGTTTATTTATTTTTGGGACAGAGAGAGACAGAGCATGAATGGGGGAGGGGCAGAGAGAGAGGGAGACACAGAATCAGAAACAGGCTCCAGGCTCTGAGCCATCAGCCCAGAGCCTGACGCGGGGCTCGAACTCACGGACCGTGAGATCGTGACCTGGCTGAAGTCGGACGCTTAACCGACTGCGCCACCCAGGCGCCCCGTTTTTTTTTTTTTAATTTTTTTTCAACGTTTATTTATTTTTGGGACAGAGAGAGACAGAGCATGAACGGGGGAGGGGCAGGGAGAGAGGGAGACACAGAATCGGGAACAGGCTCCAGGCTCTGAGCCATCAGCCCAGAGCCAGATTATATTTTTTTAAAAAATGAGCTAAACTTAAAAAAAAAAATAATGAGGTGTCAGTTTTACCATAATTAGAAATGGGTTTTTTTTTAGTTTTAAAGGAAAATAAAGAGTCAGAATTCAGAAAGACTTAACTGAAATCCTAGCCCTTTTTAATATAAGATTTATGACCTGCGACAAGTGACTTTCTCTTTCTCTGAGTTTCAATTTCTTTATCTGCAAAATCAGGGTAACAGTACCTACTGTTAACAAAATATAATCATGTTCATGAAGCACCTAACACAGTGCTTACCATAAAGTAAATGTTCAGTGTGGGAGGGCTCATTTTATTGCCATTTTATTTATTTATTACCATAAGCAAAATATGAGCTGGTTCTTCCTAAAAAGTATTTGTTTGAACCTAAAAAGAAAAAGAATATTCAGCTTTCATACACATTCTTCTCCTTTTGCATATTCAATCTTAGGAATGATATGAGATTAATGCACTTCCATGCCACTAACATTTGAAAACATGTTCTAAAATTGCATTTGGACCTCAGAATAAATCTCTCGATAAAAACATTATACCTTCATTACAGAATGGCCCAAAGAAGCCCAATTTGATCAATGCAATCACTTTAATTACTCCTTACTCCTTGAATTGAGCCCCTTTTAACATTATTCTATATAATTTTCCTTTCTCTGATTCCAACTTGTTGGCTTATATTCTGCTTTCAGTCCCTTTCACACAGCACTTCAACTACAGATTTTGTTACAGATTTTTGTGGGTTTCCCGAAATGAACGATTATTAGGAAAATTCTTCTTGGGGGGAAAAATCCATTTTAATTAAACTTATGAGTCCAGGCACAACTCTCTCCTCTACTGACTTACATACGTGAAAGCTGGGAGGGTAGAAGTGAAATTGTGTCCCTAGGTCTGGACTGATAAAACTTTTTTTTTATCCAGAGAAAAACTTCAAGATTTTAGAAATATTCAATAGTTTCCTGTGTCAAAGGGTAATAAATCAAAGAGACAAGACTTGAACCCAGGTTTGTATGATCCCGAAGTCCATGATCAATATAACCCAAATAGATTGCTAGGTAAAGAAGCATAGAGAGAGTTTGATCAAATAGTAATGTCAGGAGGTCTGTCCCCTCCTCTGCCTGCTACAGGATACTGCATCGCCTGTGGTCTCCCCTCTCACTCTGACCTAAGACAAATAGGAACTAGTAACATGGAACACCCTCCCACCAGCCTGTCCCATCTCAGCATCTTTTTCAGCATCCACCTGGATGAGCATGTTTTAAGCAAAGCAAACAATAAGCAGGACAGAACACTATATAATACAAAAGACCCTGATCACTGAGGTGATTGTGATTATAAGAAAAAAACAGCAAGGTGATTTGGAGAGAGTGGGAAGCAATTTGGAGTGATTGTGGAGAAAGTTACCATATTGAAGCTCTGTTACAAGGTGGATAATTATATGATCAGAGGAGATAATAAAATTATGAGACCTGTCAAAGAAGGCTGAGTTTTTCATAATACAAATGACTAAAACTTGGTTTAGAAATTTTTAAGAGGCAATAAGACCCTTAAGCTTGAAACATGTGAAAAATTTCACCAGGATTTGTTTTCTTGTATGTGAGGAATTTTACAGAGAGTAATGTTCATTTTCACAGGAATTCTATCAAAGAGAAAACTCATGGTGCCCATCCCACCTGGCCACTTTGCATAGGTGATATATCATCTGGTGAAATTCTCAATTAAGTGACTTCCTAAAGACATCTATCTATTCATTCATTTAGCACATATATATTAGTCATCCATTGTGTGGAAGATAAAATAAAATAGGGATTCATTAACACTCACTCTAGTGAGATATGTCTAACCTCCAGTGAAATCCAAGGGTCCCACCTGCAGGAGAAAGTATCAGTTTCTAGCATTCAACTACTTCTGGCTCTGACAGGATTATTATTTAAGGAAAGGATATCTCTTTGTCTCTCCTCACTTCAGTTTGTTTGCTTTATCCTGAGGACCCACCCAAAAGGAACACTGGGAGATGTCCTAATTGCCCTCTAGGGCAATTTTTTTTTTTTTTTTTTTTTTTTTTTTGGGGGGTCATGAGAAGGAGGCAACTTGGATGCACAATCTCTGACTTGCTGGAAGTATATACCTGCTGTCTTCTTAGACTTCTTGAGGAACATTTAGAACCTAAAAAGCTTCACTCTATCCACTGTGGAAGCTTCTCTAAGAACCACTGAGTCAGATAAGAACAGATACAATTTGGTCAGATCAATTTCCTCTTAGACTCACAAAATGTCATTTTAAATTATTATCACAACAGATAAGATACAAAGACATACGCAATATATTCCATAGCAGGTGCCCCTCCTTTCTTCCTTTTCTTGAACTTTTGGTGACTCAACTGGTTGTCGATTTTCAGAGTGAAATAAATGATACCATAGCTATTTCCAGTATTTTAGGCTTTGTGATAAAGATTGATGTCTAAGACATTAATGAAAGAAATTAAAGCAGATACAAGTAAATGGAAAGATATTCTAAGTTCATGGATTAGAAGTATTAATATTGTTAAAATGTCCATACTACCCAAAGCAATCTACAAATTCAATAAGATTCCTATCAAAATTCCAATCGTATTTTTCACAGACTGAGAAAAAACAATCATAAAACTTATATGGAACCAAAGAAATGGGAGACTGAGTGGCTCAGTCAGTTAGGTGTTCAACTTCAGGTCAGGTCATGATCTCACAGTATGAGGGTCTGAGTCCCATCAGGCTCTGAGCTGTCAGCACAGAGCCTGCTTCCTATCCTCTGTCTGCCTCTGTCTCTGTCTCTGTCTCTCTCTCTTTCTCTCTCTCTCTCAAAAATAAACATTAAGAAAAAAATTTTTAATTATTAAAAAAATAAAACACAGAAGACTCTAAAGCAATCTTGAGAAATAAAAACAAATCTAGAGGTATCAAAATCTTCTGATATCAAACGAATTTACAAAACTATAGTAATAACGATAGTATGGTATTGCCACAAAAACAGGTGCATAGACCAATGGAACAACTCAGGAGCCCAGAAATGAACCCATGCATTTATGGTTAACTATATTTGACAAGGGGGCCAAGAATACTCATTGGAGAAAAGACAGTCTCTTCAATAAATAGTGCTGGGAAAACTGGATATTCACATATAAAAGAATGAAATTAGACCTCTATCTTACACAACTCACAAAAATTAACTTGAAATGAGTTAAAGACGTAACTGTAAGATCTGAAACCATAAAATTCCTTAAAAAAAATAAAGAAGCCCTTTGACATATATCTTGGCAAGGACTTTTTTAATAAACACACAAAGCACAAGCAACAAAACAAAAAACCAACAAGTGGGACTATATCAAATTAAAAGTCTTCTTCACAGTAAAAGAAATAACCAACAAAATGAAAAGACAAACTATAGAATGAGAAAAAAATGTTCGCAAACCATGTATCTGATAAGTGGTTAATATCCAATATATATAAAGAATTTATACAACTCCACAGCAAAATAAATAAATAAATAAATAAATAAATAAATAAATAAATAAATAAAAGTAACAGACCAGGATAGAGATTTTTTCCAAAGAAGACATACAGATTAATTTTTAAAAAAAAGAAGAAGACATACAGAAGGCCAACAGACCCATAAAAAGATGCTCAACATTACTCATCATTAGGAAAATGCAGATATGAACTACAATGGGATAGATAATCACCTCACACCTGTCAGGATGGCTATCATCAAAAAGACAAGAGATAGCAAATCCTGGCAAGGATTTGGAGAAAAGGGAACCTTTGAACATGGTTAATGTGACTGTATATTGGTACAGCCAGTGTGGAAAACAGTATGGAGGTTCCTCAAAAAATTAAAAATAGAACTATCATATGATTCAGCAATTCCACTTCTGGGAATATAGCTGAAGGAAACAAAAACACTATATTGAAGAGATAACTGCACAACCCTGTTCAAAGCAGCATTATTTACAATAGCCAAAACATAGAAACAACCTAAATGTCCATCATTGGATAAATGGATAAAGTAGTTGTGGCATATATATACAATGGAGTATTACTCAACTATTTAAAAGCAGGGAACCCTGCCATTTGCAACAGAATGGATGGGCTTTGAGGGCATTATGCTAAGTGAAGTAAGTCAGATAAAGACAAATACTGCATAATCTTACTTATAGGTACAGTCTTAAAAAAAAAACTCAGAATATGTGATCAGATTTGTGATTATCAGAGGCAGGGAATAGGTGAAGAGGAAATTGGATAAAGGTGGTCAAAACGTACAAATTTCCAGTTAAAAGATAAATAGTAGGGATGAAATGTACAATATAATAACTATAGTTAACACTGTCCTATAATATATATAAAAGTTGTTAAGAGAGTAAATCCTAAGAGTTCACATAGCAAGAGAATTTTTTTCTTATTTTTGTATCTATATGAGATGATGGATGGTAACTAAACTTACTGTGGTAATCATTTCACAATATATGTAAATCAAATCATTATGCTGTATATCATAAGCTTATACAGTGTTGTATGTTAATTATATCTCAATAAAACTGGATAAAAATGACAAAACTAGAAGCCAAAAAAAATGCAACTATAAAAATGAGACATGAATGTTTTTCTTCAATCAATATAGAGATAATTTTTTTAATACCATCCATATCCAATAAGGATTCCAGAAGATGGCATCCTCATCAACACATCTTTTGAGAATATATTTTGGAAGGTGATTCGGCAATATGTGTTGTGAGCATTAAATTATATAAATCCTTTTTTAAAATGTATTTCTTTTGAGAAAGAAAGTGCACAAGCACACATGGCAAGGGAGTAGGGGAAGGGCAGAGAGCGTGAAGCCCTACACAGGGCTGAACCCACAAACCAAACCCTGAGATCATGACCTGAGCCAAAAGCAAGACTCAGACACTTAAACACTGAGACACCCAGGCACCCCAAATTATATATATATCTTTTAAAAACTATATATATCTTTTGACATAATTTTCTTTGAAACAATCTATTCCAGGGAAATATTCTAAAACTCTAAGCAAACATTAAAACCCAAAGATTTTTATTGCATTATTTTAAGATTGGAAAATTCAAAATAGCCTAAACACACTCAGGAAATGTTATAAAAATAACACTCACTATTATGTAGCATTTAAGAGTTTTAATTACATTTTAAAAATGCTTATATAAGCAGGATACTAATTATAAATGCTATATGACCTCATATGTATAAAGAAAAAATTTTAGAACAAAACAGAGCAGAGGAAATATGCCAAATTTTTATCTGAATTTATGTCTACTTGATAAAATTATTAGTAATTTTATAGCTCTTTAAACTCTTCTGAATCTTCCAAATTTTTATTTAAACACATATTACTTTAGTAGTCAGAATTTTTTAAAATTGCAACAGAGTGTTGCAAAGATTAAATAAAATTACATTTTTATAAGATTTTGTCACATTGCCTGGCATGAAATGAGTTATCAGTAAGCATTGTTTTCCTTCCCTCCCAAGTGATGATGCAGGGTAAATAGGTTAGTATTTAAAAACTCGGGCTCTGTTCTCAGAGACAACTAAATTCAGATATTGGCATTCCCATTTATTAGATGAAAAAACCTTGAACAAATAAATACATGTTGGATTCTTATGGGAGTTAAATGAACTTATTCAAAAAAGTTACTCATTTTACTGCCTTGCACGAAGGAAGCTTTCAATAAATATCAACTGCTAATATTTGATGGCAAAGGAAATGGGAAGGTACAGGCTTGGATTGACTTTTGGATTCAGGTAATGAATTTAAAAATGAATAATCGAAATAGGTGTCCCTTTAATCTGAGAAAGAGGCTCAGAACTGCATGTCAAATGGACATGCAAACAGATGGAGTAGACTCACTGGTCCAATATGAGAAAAGGAATATCAGACGTTTGGAAAAAGAATCATCAAAACATGGGTCCTTGGGGTAATGTTCATCCAGCTGAGGGAATCTCAGCAAAGAATCCCTTTAGGGAAGCTGGCTTTGGCCCAGCAATAGTTTCACGGGACAAGTGGAGAAGCCAAGTTTTCATTCTCATCACTGCTGGGAGGGGAAAAATACTCATTTTTTCCAACTTCAAAAAAAAAATTTCCCCAAATGCACTGAAATTGAAAGCTCAAGGGATAGAACTCAGATCCAGGTTAAGGCTTATCTGCAGACTCTGTTTCCTATTCTCAATCAGTTCTTGAATCAATTCCTTCAACAAAGGGCTGGTACCTATACTGCATGATTGGGGGACAGAGAAAAATATGTGTTATATTTTGAGTGTGGAAATCTGAGTTTGAGAAACTACATTTCTAGTTGAATATGAAACCATTACTTTCAAAAGTTGTCAACTGGAAAGGCAAAAGAAAAATAAAAGATAATTATATTGCCTTCATTTACTCTGTTCTACTATCATCACAGTATTTGTGACCTTATTCTAAACGACAGCATTCCCCATAAAGTTTATTGAAGAAAAGTAAAACCCAGAATGGAAACTAATATCAATTTCCTTTCTGTAGCTTTTAGGGAAGAAAAGTAGACTGAAGATAAGATATGACTCTTTCTAATGAGAGAGAAGTAACAGTACAAATCCTCTCCAGAAGTTGGAGGTTATTATTTCTCACAATGTTGCACTCAATTTTTTTAATTTAACTTCTTATCCCTGCCCTAGGTTTATGAAATGATATAGGTGACCCAAAAGTAAAATGTAACCTCAGGATGCCCTGTTGGGAACCTTCCCTTTCTCCTCAACCCTGGCACAGTGGCTGACCTGAGTGGCTTTAAATCCAAGCAGCAAGTGAAGGGGAGACGACATCCTACATGGTAAGTCAAACATGACACAAATTGTGGACTCCCTAGCACATTTCAGGAATAACAAAGGTCATAAAAAGTGCTCAGAGAAGGTAGAAGGTTCAGAAGAGTAAGTACCTTCAAAAACAATATTTTATAATAATTATCTTTCAGATTATAAAGTGATACATATTACTCATAAAAAGTTAAGAAATATAGATATGTATAAAGGAAAACAATTATGTAACCTATCATTTGACCTTGAAAAAGTTACCACTATTAAGTTTTATTTCTTCACAGGAATTTTTCTATTCCTTTGTATTTTTTACTTTCTTTACAGAAATGTATATAAAGAACTACATAAACCCTTGCTATACAAAGAACTCTGGAAAGAACTTTACAAACCTTTACTACTCAAAGAATCAGCATTACCCTATTGCTTTTATAAAACCTCTTTTTCATTTGTGTATAGTTGATACTAGTTACCTCATGTTACATTAGTTACACAATGTTACTTTAGTCTCAGGTATACAGCATAGTGATTCAAATTCTCCACATTAAAAATTTAGAATCTCGAGCCACATCTTTTCCTTTTGAGTCAGAGTCTGTATTTTAACATGAGCCCCAGAAATTTTTAGGCACTGCTACAATGAACTTACTTATTAGTAATTTTTTCCACATCTCTGATTTTTATTTAATAGGCACACAGGTTTTTAAAGCTCTAGCGCTTCCAAATTGCCTGTCAGAAAAAAAATTTACAAGTTTATATTCCCTCCACAAGTTCTTCTGAATGTCATTGCATTGCACCTTCACCAACACTGGTATCATGGTTATTCACCTACGCTAACGTGAAAAGCAAAAGAAAAATGATCTTTTTCAGCTTAAGTTACCAGCCTTCATCTAGAATGGTGGGAAGTTAACTTCCACAACTTATACTGAAATTTCATTTTCACTTCTTTAAATGTCCCTTTTATTGAAAAAAAATATTTCTAATTTTTAAGACATTTCACCATGCAGGAATATAAAGACACTTCCCAAAACAGCCCTCGCATAGAAAATTATACAAGAATTTAGTAGGCACTTAGTAAAATTTTGTTGTGTTACTGAAATCATTTAGGTTAGGGATCAGCTATAAAGTCAAAAGAAGTTTAGAAAATAAGCTTGAAAGGCTTGTACCGTAGCACATAAATGTTCGATAAGTAGTAGCAAAGTAACAGCGAATAGAAAATGAACTAAAGTTCGTGATGGACAGCAGTCAAGAAGTTGATTCTGTTATTTAAAAATATTTTACTAAAAAAATGAAAAACAAAAATATTTTACTGAAAATGGTATGAAGTACTATTATTTACTTATACAAGTAAATAACTATAAGAAGATGGGTAGTATTACAGCCAGTTCTTAAATTTTCCAGAGTCAGAAATCCCAAGTCATACTGTCATCTTAGAAGTAACTCTATGGAAAAGAAAAATAAAGTAATACATGGAGTGAGAGAAAGAAAGAGACAGAAACAACTACAGAGAGACCAGTAAAATAAAGTGATTATAAAGAAAGCATGGGTTTCTCTAAGGAATTTAGTGAGCTTTTCACTGGATTAAGACCTCAATGAGAACACAACTTCCAACACAAGCTGATAGCACTATAATGAGAGGGTCTCCCTGCTTGCAAGGTTTACGAGATTTAAAAAAAAAAAAAAAAAAAGCCCGGGCCATCTCCTGCCCTCTGGAGAAAGGCATGGCACCCATCAATCTAAATTAAATTAAAATATGGTCAGCTCCAAAAAATTATCTTCTTTCCAAAGAATGGAGAACACATGTATAAAAGAGAATTAACAGGAAAATTAAGTGAAACAGCACTCAGTAACTATTAATAAGCTTAATTTCTCAGACCTAGACAAATTATATCCCAGGATACAGAAAGAATTTACAGGTGTGATTTCAAAACCACTATTACTGTATTTAGAAGATTCTGGAGAATGATAGAAAAATTTTAAACAACTGAAATTGAATGAGGGTACCAGTTTAAAGTCTAAAATTTGTGAAATCTTGCCATTTGCAACTATGTAGATGGAACTAGAGGGTATTATGCAAAGCAAAATTAGTCAGAGAAAGACAAATATATGACTTAACTCATATGAGGACTTTAAGATACAAACCAGATGAACATAAGGGAAGGGAAGCAAAAATAATATAAAAACAAGGAGGGGGACAAAACATGAAACTCTTAAATATGGAGAACAGAGGGTTACTGGAGGGGTTGTGGGAGGGGGGGTGGGCTAAATGGGTAAGAGGCATTAAGGAATCTACTCCTGAAATCATTGTTGCACTATATGCTAACTTGGATGTAAATTTAAAAAAAATAAAATAAAATAAAAAAACAAAAACAAAAACAAAAAAGTCTAAACTTTCCTTCTAAAAACTTTTCATAAACCATCCAATTATATATGCCAGAATGTCTTCCAGAGATACAATGTCATTTTTACCACCTTTGTACTATTTATCTATTTTTAGCTTAGCCATCTATCCACAATTGTTGATAATAGATGTTAAGCTAGAAAAAGTTTTAAGTAAAAAAAGGACTTTCTCATGTTGTATATAATATTTTAATCAGACATAGGTGAAACAAAAGAAATTTTATCAAATTCTAGGCAATAAAAATAGAAAAGAAAGCTAGTATTTGATAGTCTTAAGGTCTTAATTGACTGAAACACTTAGTGAAATTCAGTAATTAACCTCCCTTGCTTAGAAAACTCAATGACACAAGCATCAGATGGGGCCAATCTGGCTTTAAAGAAGTTCTTGTGAAAGAACTCTAAGGACTTTGGTAAAATGAAAATTCAATAAAAGTCTAAAATATAAAATTACTGCCCAAAAAAGCTAACGTCAACCTAAGTCTGCATGAGTCTAGAACAAAAGAGATCACAGCACACTGTGCTCTGTGTCAGTCACACAGCACAAAGGACACTCTGTTTGGTTTCAGTAAGATCATATCTTCTGAAAGGTATGAACAATCAAAAAAGGCAGCGAGGATGGTGAGCACCCTAGAAATTACGTCAATTTAAAGAAACCAAGAGTGCTTAGTATAAATAGAGAAGATTCAAAGAAGACATGAGTCCCTTCCTCAGATATTCTAAATACCGCTGTGTAGACTTATTTTGAGCATCAGCATAATGTAATGAAAGAATACAATCTGCCCAGCACCACCACTTACTGTCTTCTTGTGGCCCAGTTACTACTTCTGTAGTTGTTGAAAGACCAAGAAGGATAATGCATGGTCAAAATCTTAACAGAGTGTGTGTGTATGATGGGCACATAATGTTAACCCTCCTTCCCTGAGGCAGAAGTGAGACCAAGATGGCACATCAAGATGGGAACGTGACTCAGGAACGTAAGAGAGAACGAGGAGGTTTATTACAATCTCTAAAACTGAAAGCTGTTCTGCAGTTCATTGAGCTATTTGTCATGGATTATTCCAACAGAAGCTAGATGACCAACCAGCAAGAAAGCAGAAGAAAGGGGTTCTTACTGCTGGTAGGAAGAGAGACTAGAGAATCCCTAAAGTCTCTCCCAGCTCCAAGATTCAGTAAATTCAGATCAATAAGAAAATGTGACTTTGTAAATCACTTTAAAACCCGTGATGTCTCTGAGGCCAGTGAATATGAGCAATACGTTATTCCAAGAAACAGAAGGCCAGACTTGACAGTTTATTTCCTCCAGAGTACAAGGAACAGAATCCAACTATTCACTTAAGTGAGTCCTTGGACATAGCACATTGAATCAGTTGTCCTTTATGCTGCAAAGATAACTGGGAAACAGAGACTCAGGCAGGCACTGGTAGAAACAGGGTAACTTTATCTAATTGGTGAAAAAAGTTTAAATAATAAAAGTAGTAATAAGTCAAAAGCTGCAACAAATAGAATTATAACACCCCAAACTGCAAAGAAACATGCCTGTAGGTCCCTTAGATGCCTCCTCACTGTCTATTGTTGCTTAATATCGTCTCTTTATTTTTTTTTAATTTTTTTTTCAATGTTTATTTATTTTTGGAACAGAGAGAGACAGAGGATGAACGGGGGAGGGGCAGAGAGAGAGGGAGACACAGAATCGGAAACAGGCTCCAGGCTCTGAGCCATCAGCCCAGAGCCTGACGCGGGGCTCGAACTCCCAGACCGCGAGATCGTGACCTGGCTGAAGTCGGACGCTTAACCGACTGCGCCACCCAGGTGCCCCTGGTCTCTTTAAAAAACAAAACAAAACAAACTTCCATTACTTCTTTAAGATAATCGTTTATCTTAATTTTGTATAGATGGATGAGAGTTGTCCTGCCTCTTCACTGTAGAGAAGTTGAACACTGCATATCAGAAAAGTCAGGTAAGAGTAAAATAACTACCACACTCAGTATAGTATTTGTGTGTCTGAACTTACTACAAAAAAACAAAAAAGAAAAAAAAATAAGCTAGCCATGTAAAAATGAAAAATAAAAGGAAAAAAAAACCCACAATTCCACCTAGGTGGTATAATTTAAGGGATGCTTGGGAGATGCCACCCCTCTTCCCTCGGATGATGTGATGATGTCTATAGCACCAACAGTTGCTCATTATTAATTTGATACACTTTTTTCCCTGGGATGAGTGACATTTTAGACACATCTACTCTGAAGGTCCTCTAACGTGGTGAGGAAATAGCAAAATAGGAGCTAGAAAGCAAAGACTCGTGTCCTGACCCTGTCACTTACTGGTTTGGAATTTCAGGCATTTGATCTCTGAGTCTTTATCTCCTCATACATGAAATGGAAGCAATAACCCTTGCTATGGCTCCCCTATAGAGTAATTAAGAAAGCCCTCCAAAAAACCCATAAGGGTTACATCTAACCCTTATGGCAGACATAAGGGTTAACTTGTTCAAACAAATTTCTTTCAAGCCACCCTCCCAAAGAGTAAATTGCCTCCTGTGAAGTTCCATGGAAATGAAGCATCAATTGCCCAGTGCCTAATGCAATGACTTTCTCCTTCACATGGCTGAGGAGGAGAATCCTCTGTTAATTTGTCATAGCCTAGAGCTGCAACTGCAAAGTTTGAATTGACTTCAGCCTCCAATCACACCAGGAGAAATGCTGGCAGCCTTCTCCCCCAGCCCCAAAACCTGATTCTAGAAATAGGACCAGAACCAAATTTTCTTCATGTTGATGTTATATACTGGCCCTAATCACATCAGGGGAGGGGTTAGCACTTCCCTAATGACACAGCTAAAAAACAAAACCCTCAGGCCTTAAAAGTTCAGGTGCCTTCTTAAAACGTAATATCCTAGATTTCTGTGTGCCACTGTGCTTATAATGAGCAAAACAAAAGGGGACTGCAGGCCTGTGACTGATGCTGTGTCTGCAAGTTTCTCCCAATAAATGCTGCTCCACTGTATCTGGTGTGTGTGCCAGCTGGTCATGTGCCCTTGTGTACATAATGTGGAAAATGAAAACTGCTAAAGTCTTCACAGACACTGAGGTTCAGTTTATGCATGAGTTTATTGGATTTTTCCCCAAAGAATTGGTGTTGCCAAGAAAAGGTAAATAGAGCATTTGAGTTCTGGGCTTCTAAAATGGGAAAGGAGGAAAAAGGCAAAACAGAGATGATATACACATATTCCAAACTTCTTCTGGGTTCAACTTAGGCTTAGGTCAAGGCTGAAATTTAGATAAGCTTCTCTCTGCCCCCCTGTATCAGAGAGAGAGAGAGAGAGAGAGCGCACACCAGGCTTGCAGGGCTGAATAAACCACAAAACTAAAGAATGCCAGAGGGAGAAAGGTTTTATCAAAACCCTGATTTCCATGTCTGACTATTTTGAAATAGTATTTGTTGTTGCTCTTCTGTTGTGATCATTTGAATAAAGGTTGATGCTTATTTCCCAGGAAATCCCACAAAGGAGCCAGGCATGAGTAGGAGCAGTGGGGGAAGAGATCACACAGGAAGTTTTGTGGCTTCAAAAGTAGGTGGCTTTAATACAAACTACAGTGTAGCCATCAGGAAAATGATCCTATTATTTATGGTTGCAGTGGTAACCTTACCAAGGAAGACAGTCTATTAAGAAAAAAATGAGAGCTCTGATATGTTTGATAGGCAAAAAAGGGTCTTCAAGGGTGCTTTATAGGTATGTTTGATAGGCAAAAAAGGGTGCTTATAGGGGCACCTGGGTGGCTTAGTGGGTTAAGTGTCCAACTCTTGGTTTCAGCCCAGGTCATGATCTCCCAGGAGCCTGCTTAGGATTCTCTCTCCCTCTCTCTCTCTGCCCCTCCCCCACCCATGCTGTCTCTGTCTCTCTCAAAATAAATAAACTTAAAAAAAAAGAGGCTTATAAGGGAGTTTCATTCAGTGTACTCTGAAACGACTGAGAAGCACTTTATTTTTCATACATACACACGTGTGTACATGCACACGAACACACACAACATGGACTATGCCTGTCACATGGCTAAAATTCCACAGGAAAACACATTCTTTTGCATTTTAAAATCAATTTAATTTATATGGAAACCAATTTGACAATAAATTTCATATATTAAAAAAAAAAGAAAAAAAATAAAGTAGATCTTTAAGTCAAAAAAATAAAAAAAATAAAAAATAAAATACAAAAAAAAATAAAATAAATAAAATAAATAAATAAATAAAATCAATTTAATTTATAAGGTTAACAAAGGAGTGTAATGTTTAGCATAACAAGCCCTGAACAGTTTACCAAAGTTTATACTTCTGTAGCACTGTATAATTTTAAACTGCTTTTGCATACATTATTCTATGCAATTTTCATGCCATCCTTACTGTGGAGGTATGACTGTTCATAATTTACAGAGAAAGAAACATAGTCTCAAAGGTCAAATTCTTGCCTGAGGAAATGCTCCTCAGGAAGTGGCAGAGCCCAGAACTGTCATGTCTCCAGAGCTTGTGCTCTGACACACACCAGTGGATCCCAAACCCAGGCGGAGCCCAGGAATCTACACCTTTCAAAGGCTCCCCCATATGTTGCTAATAATATCAAAGTCTGGAGCCCTTGTACCACAGCATCCTACAGATAGAGAAGAGACACTAATAATGGCCTATAAATGGTTACTTAGTGTGCTAAAATGCAACTTGCTTAAAGTCACTCTGGTTATTTTCATACCTGGCTTCAAAGCCTCATGTTCTCTCCTTTATATCACTTATCTGATTGTACTGTTTTGTTTGGTAAAACTGTCAATTCTAATTTTTTTTTATGGATGAATTGCCAATGTCAATGTTTATATCTCAATTTAGCTTCAGCCAGCCACCTATATGTATGTTGTCTAGACCAATGTTCTCCAAAGTTGGGTGCACCGGACAACTCAATGAGAGATGCAGAAAGGAAATACCTGAATTTCTACTTTTATTTTAAGAAAACTTTTTTCGGGGCGCCGGGGTGGCGCAGTCGGTTAAGCGTCCGACTTCAGCCAGGTCACGATCTCGCGGTCCGTGAGTTCGAGCCCCGCGTCAGGCTCTGAGCTGATGGCTCAGAGCCTGGAGCCTGTTTCCGATTCTGTGTCTCCCTCTCTCTCTGCCCCTCCCCCGTTCATGCTCTGTCTCTCTCTGTCCCAAAAATAAATAAACGTTGAAAAAAAAATTAAAAAAAAAAAAAGAAAACTTTTTTCAAAATATTTACCAACATTTACTATATTGATTGACAGTGGGCTGTATATAGTTTAAAAGTGAAGAGTCATATATAGAAAAGTATACTCAACAAGTATATTGTTGAAGTGCCCAATCAAAAATAGGAACTCCTGGTCTAGGTCTCCCCTATGATCAGGAAAATGTGTTCTCTCCTGGGGACGAATCAGGAGGCATGACTCCTTTTGTAATGTAACTTCTGCTGCAATCCTCACAGGATAGAAGGAAATGACCTCGGAGGCCAGAAATATTTCTCACACTGTGAGTGAGTTCATCCTCTTGGGCTTTCCTTGCCGTTGGGAAATGCAGATCCTCCTCTTTTCCATATTCTTTGTGACTTACATCATGACGCTCCTTGGAAACATGGCCATTGTGTGTGCGGTGCACTGGGACCGCCGGCTCCACACCCCCATGTATATTCTGCTGGCCAACTTCTCCTTCCTGGAAATCTGCTATGTCAACTCGGATGTGCCCAACATGCTGGCCAACTTCCTCTCCCAGACCAAAACCATCTCCTTTGCTTGGTGCCTCCTCCAGTTGTACTTCTTCTTCTCACTAGGCACAACTGAATGCTTATTTCTGTCCATCATGGCCTATGACCGGTTCCTGGCAATCTGTCACTCCCTGCATTACCCCACCATCATGACTGTGAAGTTCTGTTGCAGCCTGGTCATCTTTTGCTGGGTCTATGGTTTTCTCTGGTTTCTGATCCCAGTGATACTTGTTACCCAGCTACCATTTTGTGGCCCAAACGTGATTGATGACTTCCTGTGTGACCTGGGTCCTCTGCTGGCCTTGGCTTCAGCCTGTGTCCCAATCCCAGGGACTATTCTCATATGTGGCACCATGAGCTCACTCCTCATCTTTGCCACCTTTTTCTACATTACTGGCTCCTATACCCTGGTGCTGAGGGCTGTAGTGCAGGTGCCCTCAGTTGCTGGCCGGAAGAAGGCGTTTTCTACATGCTCCTCACATCTGGCTGTTGTGTTTCTATTCTATGGCTCTGTCATGATGACATATGTGAGCCCGGGGTCAGGACAAGCAGAGGGAATGCAGAAGTTCACAACTCTATTCTACTCAGTTCTGACCCCTTTTTTTAACCCCATGATCTACAGCCTCCGGAATAAAGAAATGAAGGATGCCTTGAAGAAAGTTCTAGGAGGTTTCTAAAATTGGTCTGTGATGTCAGTATGTTATTCCTAGATGAGTTCCGACCGTGAGCCTCCTGTCAGTGAATAGTTGAGAACTGGCCAACAAACAGTGAACATTTTGAAGAAGCCATTTCAAAATTCTAAATACCAGGTCATCAATGGAACCTTTCCCCAGGTGGAATTAACTGCCTCTTCCATAGCACGTTGTGTGTACTTCTACTGCACATGTCATTCATTTATTTCTTGTGTGATAGTTAGCTGTTCACAAATCTGTCCTACATGCCTCCCCATCCTTAACAGATTGTCAATTTTTTTTAAGTTTATTTATTTTGAGAGAGATAGAGAGCATGAGCATGAGAAAAAGAGGGACAGAGAGAGAGGGAGAGAGAAAATCCCAACCAGGATCCATGCTGTCAGCCCAGAGCCCAATTTGGGGCTCAATCCCATGAACCATGAGATCATGACCTGAGCCAAAATCAAGAGTGGGACGCTTAACCAACTGAGCGACCCAGGTGCCCCTAAACTGTCAAATTTTAAGAACAGGGACTATGCTTATTAATTTCTGTAATTCCAGAACTCAATATCATGTCTAGCACAAAAATGTCAATAATGTCAATTTAAATAAAACAAATATATTTGTTCATATTTCCTCACTAGATTCTGTCATCCTGGCAAGTGAGGACAATATCTAAAGAAATTATGCAAAGTCCCTAACAATCCAAATTTTCATCCTATGGACAAAATGGAAAAACTTCTAGAAAACGTGAAATCCATCTAAAGTAGTTGGACCAATCATTAAATGATAATCAAATCAATGGAAAAGCTCACCAAGATGAAAGTTAATGTCTCAAGCAATTACCTGCTTCCTTCCCTTCATCAAGCTTTTTGTCTAAGTATGCAACTGCTTTATTTCATTTTCTTTATTACATTTTCTTATTAACCATGCTTTCACTCCTTTGAAAATGTATTATACAACCCTTACCACTGACAATGTGGATTGGGGACTGTTAGCTGGGCATCACTGGGGAGCTTCTTGGAAGGTAGGATTTCAGGGCCTAGCTCAGCCCTATAAAGTAGAATCTGCATTTTATCCTCATGGGTTATTACATACGTTAAAGTTGGAAAACCAGTGCTTTACAACAGTTTCTCTGTTGCCTCACTGTAATCACAACCACATGCAGTCCTATTGACACCTACCTCCACCCAAGCAGTGGTTCTCAACTGAGTGACTCATGATGGGGGGTGCAGGTGGTACAGGTATTCTGAAAAGCCCCCCAGGAAATTGTAATACACAAAAAGCACTGGGAACCACTGCATTCCAATTCAGGGACTTCTAAACTCCACAATAACACATAACGAGACTACATCCACATTCCTTTTCTTTTCAAAAGCCACCCTGGTGCAAATCAACCAAACTGATTATTAGATAGCAATACGACATGTTATAACACAAGTATAATAATCATTGTTTTGCCCCCCCCCAAAATTTTATATTCAAGTTAGGTAAGTCTCTTTTGAATATTTTTACCTGGGGATATATGTATATTGGGATATATGTATATTAAATGGGATATATGTATATTAAAAAGAATAGCGAATATGAAAAACCATCCTGGCATCGTACTAGCCTTTGGAGTAATGCTGATTAGCAATATTTCTTTCCTGTCCTCAGAAAGACCACAACCCAGCAATGGAAATAAACTTTTCTAACTTTTTTGTTTTGGTTTATAATAGTTTGATTGAAATACAGTTTACATACCATAAAAATTCACCCTTTTAAAAAGGGACAATTCAGTGCTCTTAGTTTATTCACATAGCTGTGCAACAATCACCACTAACAAATTTTACAATATTTTCATAACCTCAAAAAGAAATCCCATACCCATTAGCAGTCATTCCCTACTTCCCTCTCCATCAGCCCCTGGAAACCACTAATCTACTTTATGTTCCTGTGGATTTTGCCTATTCTGGGCATTTCAGAAAAATGGACCATGCACTATGTGGCCTTTTGTAGCTAGCTTCTTTCACTTAGCATAATGTTCATCCATGAATAACTCATCCATATTATAGCTTGCTATGAGTACTTTATTCCTTTTTATTGTCAAATAATATTCCATTGTATGGATATACCACATTTTGTGTATGCATTCATCAAATGATGAACATTTAAGCTGTTCCTACTTTTTTGCTAATATGAATAATGATGTTATGAACATTCATGTACACATTTTTGTCTGAATATATATTTCTCCTGGACATATACTAGTTTGCATAGGCTGCCATGACAAAATACCACAGGCTGGGTGGCTTAAACAATATAAATTTATTTTATCACAGTTCTAGAGACTGAGAGTCTAAGATCAAGGCACCAGGAGAGTTAGAATCTGATGAAGCCTCTCTCCTAGGCTTGCAGACAACCACCTTCTCACTGTATTTTCACATGGCCTTTCCTCTATACATGAACAGAGGTGAGGGTGGTCCTGCTATCTCTTCCTGTTCTTATATGTGCTGCAGTCATCAGATTAAGGTCCCCCCCATGACTTGATTTAACCTTAGTTACCTCCTTAAAGGCCCTGTCTACAAACACAGTTGCATGAATTTTAGAAGTTATATGAATTTTAGAAAGACACAATTCAGTCCATAACAATACCTGCGTAAAATTGCTAGATCATGTAGTAAATTTTTTGAAGAATTGTTAGACTGCTTTCCAAAGTTGCAGTACTATTTATAATGCCACCAGCAATTATTAGTTTCAAATTCTCTATATCCCAGCCACACTTGTTATTCCCTCCTTTCTTTCCTACCTCCCTCTCTCTTTTTTCTTTCTTTTTCTTTTTGCCAGCCTAGACATTATAAAGTAACATCTCACTGTGGTTCTGATTTGTATTTTCCTAATCACTTATATTAAGCATCTATTCATGTAACTATTGGCCACTCATGAATCTTCTTTGAAGAAATGTCAATTCAAATTCTTTGTCCCATTTTTAATCGGCTTAGTTGTCTTATTCATTACTGCTGTTGAGTTTTAAGAGTTTTTTAAATACTCTAAATGTTTATTTATTTATTTTTAGAAGTGGGAGGGGCAGAGAGAGGGAGAGAGAATCGCAAACAGGCTTCATGTTCAGCACTGAGCCAAATGCAGGGCTCAATTCCATGACTGAGATCATGGCCTGAACCGAAATCAAGAATTGGACACTCGACTGGCTGAGCAATCCAGGTGCCCCTAAAATACTCTAGATTCAAGTGTCTATCAATAAATGGTTTACAAATATTTTCTTCCATTCTGTGGGTTGCTTTTCACTTCTTTTGACAGTGTCATTTATAGCACAGAAGTTTGTTTTATTTTGATGAAGTCCAATTTATTTGTGTGTGTGTGTGTGTGTGTGTGTGTGTGTGTGTGTGTCTTGTTCTTTTGGTGCCATATCTAAGAAGCTATTGTCTAACTCAACATCACAAATAATTATGTCTGTTTTCTTCATAGAGTTTTATAGCTTTACCTTTTATATTTAAGTCTATGTCCTATCTTGAGATAATTTTAGTATATGATGGGAGATAGAGGTTCAACTTCATTCTTTTGCGTGTGGATATCCAGTTGTCCGTCCCAGCAACATTTGTTGAAACTGTCCTTCCCCCCCGGTGAATTATCTTGGCATTACTGTTGAACATTAAACCATAAAAATAAGGTTTATTTCTGGATGCTCAATTCTCAATCTATATGTCTATTCTCATGCTAGTACCACACAGTCTTGATTATCGTATCTTTGTAGTACACTTTCAAATCAAGAATTGGGAGTCCTCCAACTTTGGGTATTCTGGGTCCCCTGCATTTCCATGTGAATTTTTAAGTTAATTATTAATTTTGTTTTTTAGGTAAACTAAATGATACAACTTATGTATTTCCATTATTTTTCTCATATTTATAATATTTTATAACTTTATATAATTTTCTAAAGTGATGCATCCCAAACTTAAAACTAACAATATTAATGTGTTTGAGCCTAAGAACACATGATGCAAAAATTTAGAGAATTTCAAGGGGAAATAAGAAATCCACTATTATAGTTAAAGTAAACACCCTTTTTTCAGTGATTGATAGATCAAGCAGACAGAAAATTGGCAAAGATACAGTTTACCTGAATAGCACTATCAATAAACTGAATCTGACGTTTATAAAATATTCCATCCAACAGAAAACACATTCTTCTTGAACTTGCATAGAACATTCACCAAGATACACCATATTTGGGGCCGTAAAATGACCTTAACAAAGTTTAAACAAATGTAAATAATACAAAGTATGTTATCATACATTGAAATTAAAGTAGAATCAGTAACAGAAAAATAGCTGGAAAATGCCCAAATATTTGGAACTTAATATTCTTCTACACATGGGGCAAAAAAGCAATCTCAAGAGATTAAAAAACATTTTAAGCTGAATAAAAATGAAAATACAGCTAACCAAAATTTGAGAGATGTAGCAATATCAGTATTTAGAGGGAGGGAGGTTTATAGCATTAAATGCATCTATTAGAAAAAAAGAAATGTATTAAATTAATTATATAATTTTCTACCTTAGGAAATCTGGAGAAAGAAAACCAATTTAAGCCTAAAACAAGCAGGAAAAAAAATAATAAAATTCAGAGCAGAAGTCAATGAAATTGAAAAGAAACCAAAAAAAAAAAAAAAACCCAGAAAAATCAATGGAACAAAAGTTAGTTCTTTGAAAATTTTTAAAAAATTAGTAAAACTCCAGCCAGGCTAACCAAGAAGAAAAAAGAGAGGAGACAGAGATGGACATTAAAATGTAAAGAAACACTATAAATTTGATATACGTCCATAAATTTGGTAATTTAGATGAAATCAACAAATTCCTCAAAAGATACAAACTATAATTCACATAAGGAGAAATAATCTATATATTTAGTATCTGTACCTATATAGATTAAAGAAAATAAATCAATAACTAGTAACCTCTTAAAAACGTAATGAACAGGATCAGATGATTTTACTGGTAAATTCTATCAAACATTTAACAAAGAAATGATACCAACTTTCCACAAATATATTTCAGAAAATAGAAGCAGACGGAACCTTTCCAAACTCACTCTATGAGATCATTATTATCCTATTACTGAATCCAGATAAAAACATTTTTAAAAAGGGAGATATACAGGTGGAAAATAAGCACTTGAAAAGATCTTGTCTTTCACCTGTCATCAAGGAGTTACGAATCAACATAACGGGATACCATTACAACCATTAACAAGAATGTCCAAAATCCAAAAACCGACAATAACAACAACTGGCGAGGACACAGAGCAACAAGAACTGTCATTCATTGCTGATGGGAATGCTAAATGATACAGCCAGCCTGGAAGACAATCTGGCAATCTTCTCCCAAACTAAGCTTAATTTTACCTTACGATCCAGTAATTGCATCCCCAGGCATTCTCCAAATTGACTCAAAAATCTATGTCCACAAACAAAACCTGCACACAAATGCTTACAGTAGCTTTATTCATAATTACCAAAAACGGGAAGGGACAAAGAAGTCCTTTAGTAAGAAAATGGACAAGTTCTGATACACCTAAACAATGGAATATTTTTCAGTGACAAAAAGAAATGAGCCATCAGGATGTGAAAAAAAAAAAAAAACATGGATATCAAGTCATTAACGTCTTTTGAAGATAACTCAAAGAGTATTACCACCTTAATAATATTAAATCTTCCAATCCAATAACATGGGATCTCTATTTATTTTGATTTATAGTAACTCCTTGCAACAATGTTTTGTAGTTGTCAGTATTCATCTTGCATTTTTTTTTTGCTAAATTTGTCAGATTTTTATTCTTTTTGATGCTGTTGTAAATGCAATCAGGATGTCTTATATTTCTTTTTCTTGCTGAGGCTTAGAACTTGCAGTACAATATTAAATATAAGTGGCAAGAACAGTCATCCTTGTCTTGTTCCTGATCCTAGGGGTAAGCTTTGAGTGTTTCACCACTAAATGTGAGGCCACTGTAGGTATTTTATAGATGCCCTTTATCAGGTTGAGGAAGTCCCTCGGTTTGTCTGCTTTTTTGTTTTGTTTTGTTTTGTTTTTTAGGGTTTTTATCATGAAATAATGTTGGAATTTGTAAAATGCTTTTTTTGTATCTATTGAGATGATCATATATTTTTGTCCTTATTCTATGAATATGGTAAGTAACACTGAATGGTTAATGATTTTTTTCTTTAGTTTATTTATTTATTTATTTTGAGACAGAGGAGGAAAAAAGAAAGAGGGGTAGGGGCAGAGAGAGGGGGGAAGATAGAAAATCCCAAGCAGGTTCTGTACTGCCAGCTCAGAGCCTGATGACCTGAGGCACAGACTCATGTAACTGTGAGACCATGACCTGAGATGAAATCAAGAGTTGTATGCTTAACCAACTGAGCCACCCAGGCAGATGAAAATCACTAATCAGCAATTTTCAAAGTGAAACTAACCTTTGATAGATCCCACATGGTCATGATGTATCAATCCTTTTATATATTACTGGATTTGTTTTGCTAGTATTTTTTGAGGGTTTTTTTAATCTATGTTCATAAGAAATATCAGTCTGATTTATTACTTGTGACATCTTTGCCTGGTTTTGGTTTCCGAGCAATACTGGCTTCATGGAATGAATAGGGAAGATTATTTCCTCTCCTTTATTTTTGAAATTCTATTCCTCCATTACTAGCTCCTTTTGTGTTAAATATATATTTCTTAGTACACTATTTTAATTCCCTTTTTGTTTGTTTTGGTATATTTTTTGAGTTATTTTCTTAGTGATTGCATCTTAAAACCATCTAGTGTGGATTAGTTTCAACTTAATTTCAATAGTATAAAAAAACTTTGCTTCAATGTACCTCCTTTTCCCCCTCCTCTTTTCTGCTTTTGTTGTCATACAAATGACATCTTTATACATTTCACACCCATTGACACAGTTTTATAATTATTGCTTTATGCAGTTGTCTTTTGAATCAGGAGAGGAAAAGAGTTACAAGTAAAAATACATTTATATTGTATTTTATATTTACCTTCATTGTTATCTTTATTGGTGCTCTTTACTTTTGGGGGGTAGATTCAACTCTACTCCTTTCAATTCTACCTGAAGTTCTCTTCTTAATATCATTTATAATACAAGTTGGCTAGCGACAAATTCCTTCAGTTTTTGTTTATTTGAGAATGTCTTAATTTTTCCTTCTTTTGTGAAATATAGGCTTACTGGATATAAAATTATTGGTTACCAATCTTTTTTCAGTCCATTTGAAAATGCCAACCCACTCTCTTTTGGTTTCCATGGTTTTGAGAGGTCAGCTGTTAATCTTATTTAGGATCACTTGTATGTTATGGGTTGCTTTTCTCTTGCTGTATTCACAATTTTCTCTTTTTCTTTCAAGAGTTTGACCTTGATGTGTTTAGATGTGATCTCTTTGAATTTATCCTACTTGAAATTTATTAAACTTCTCGGCTGTATTAATTCATGTTTTTAATCATATTTGGGGTATATTCAGTCATTATTTCTTCAAATATTTTCCTCCCCTTTTTTATCTCTTTTCTCATTCTTAGACTCCCATTATATGTTGGTATACCCAACGGTATCCTATAGTTCTCTGAAACTGTTCATTTTGCTTCTATTTCTCAGGTTGGATTTTCTCAATCTATTTTCAAGTTGGCTGATTCTTTCTTCTGCTTACTCAAATATTCTGTTGAGCCTCTCTATTAAATATTTTTAGTAGTCACTGTAATTTTCAACACAGTTTCCATCTGCTTCTTTTTGATAATTTCAATCTCTTTCTTGATATTCTCTACTTGGTGAGATATCATTCTCATAATTTCTCTTAATTCTGTGGACATAATTTTCTTCAATTCTTTGAAGTTGTTTATAAAAGCTTACTTAAACTTTCTGCCTAGGGAATCCCATATCTGGACTCCCCTGAAGGCAATTTCTAATGACTTCTGTTTTTTTTCTTATCTATGGGCCATACTTTTCTCTTTCTTTGTATGTCTTTTTTTTTTAATGTAAAACTGGATATTTTAAATAATAAAATGTGGCAACTCTGAAAATCAAATTTCCCCAATTTCTCCAGGTTTTGTTACTGCTGTTTCATGTGATTGTTCTTGCTGCTGATGCTGATTGTTTCTTTAATGACTTTTTCTTTCATTAAGTCTATAAAGTCTAAATCACCTGTTATATGTAGCTATTAAAGTCTCTGCTTGGTTAACTTAATGGTCAGATCATAATTGTACAGAGATTTTTTTAAACGCCTTTAACCAAAAGATTATCCACTGTCTGCAGAGGGGTTCTGTTAGGACAAAGATTCAGTGTTCCAGATGTTTATAAATCTGCTTTAGCTTTCATTTCTTACTTGTACAGGGCCTCAGATACAGCCTTAGGTAAAATATTAGGGTCCTCTTAAGTCTTTTTTGGAAATGTGCACAGCCTTGCACATGTGTATAGTCTTCTAGATCCCCAGGAATACATTGAAACATTTCAAAGATCACTATGGACATCTCATTCCCCTGAACTACTTTTTAAGTCTTTTTTCCCCAGCTTCACATTTGTCACAGCTGATATTACTGCTCCAAGCAGCTTCAATGTTAAACAACTGCCTTCACTATTGTCAAAAATATCCTGGGATAGAGGTTTCCCCACTGAGCAAACTCTGATTCAGGCCAAATAACAAGTCCTGCAAATAGGGCTTTTCCAAGGAGCTGTAAGATGGGCCAAATAGTGAGAGCTCTCTGGTAATTGGGGCTTTTTGAGGAGTTCCAAACCCAGTCTTCCCTCTCTAGTGGCTGCTAGTCTACTGGTTTTCACAGATACCATGTAAGTCTGTAAGTCTGCTGGTTTTCAAGGCTAATGGAAAAGGGAGGTGAGAATACGGCCAGTTAAAATGACACAAAACACACTTTTCTTATGAAGATTCAGCTGTTTTATTGAAAAAAAAAATTCTTGAATTGTTGCAAGCCTTTGGTTAATTTCCAGAGTTCTGATAAAACTTATTTTGATTATTTCTACTTGATGCTTTTTTGAAGAAGTGGGTTTTTGAAGGCCCTTACTCTTCTATTCTGGAAGTCTCTTTCTAAACTTGTAACCTCTTACAATACAATAATATGAGTAATATAATAACTTGAATGTTATATAGTGTAACTGTGTTAATAATATTATAGAAGCAAAGTCATAGCCATTCCGCATGTAAGGGTGAATATAAAAAGTAACACAAAGATAAGGGCATTTGAATTAGATCTTGAAAAATAAACAGAAGAATGTGGGGACATAGACACTAAGAGAAAAACTCATAGAAAGACATAAAAAATAGAATCAGTCCCATAGTAATATAGGCAGAAAATAAATTTAAAGCACCGGAGTTCTACAAAATAACAGAATGTCAACTAAGGTACAGTGACCAGAGAATTATAAATGTACACATTCTCTTGATCCCTGTAATTTGGGGAATCCCTTTAACCTTCTCCCACCCTATACCCATCTCCCTACAGTTTACATCATTTATTTCTGAGAATAGATTCTATGCTTTCTTTTTATTCTTGCTTCATAAGACATGAAGCAATGAATTATTTCATCATGTCAACAATTTTCTATTACATTCTTCCTTTTTGCCAGGAATTATTCTAGATGCTGGTAATACAGAAGTGAATAAAGGCACAGGACAAAGACTTTGTTATTATAGAGCCTATGCTCCGGAGAAGATAAGAGTGACAATAAAGAGATAAGTAATTCCATTTACTGTTAAATGATACAAACAAAAATAGAATAAGGGAATAGAAGCAGCGGATGTATATTTCAAACTAGGTTGTCAAGAAAGTGTTCTTGAAGGAGACAGAGATTAGAAATGAATGAAGCAAGGAACTGAGATGTGTGAATACCTTGGAGAAGAATATTCCAGGCAGAAAAAAATATCTAGCACAAAGGTCTGCCACAAAGGTGGAGTAAAACTAGCATGTTCAAGATACAGTTCGTGTGTGACTTGCTTTGAGGTGAATGAGAATAAGACTATCAGAGTAGCCAGAGCCTAGATTAAAAGATCACTTAGCTTCAAGGAAATACAAATCAAAACCACGATAAGATACTACCTCACACCTATCAGAATGGCTAAAATTAACAATACAGGAAACAATAGATGTTGGTGAGGATGCAGGGAAAGGGGAACCCTCTTGCATTGTTGGTAGGAATGAAAACTGGTGCAGTCACTCTGGAAAACAGTATGGAGGTTCCTCAGAGAATTACAAATAGAACTACCCATGACCCAACAATTGCACCACTAGGTATTTACCTAAAGGATACAAAAATACTGATTCAAAGGAGCACATGCACCCTGATGATTATAGCAGCACTATCAACAATAGCCAAACTATGTACATACAATGGAATATTACTTAGCCATCAAAAGAATGAAATCTTGCCATTTACAATGACGGATGGAGCTAGAGTGTATTATGCTAAGCAAAATAAGTCTGTCAGAGAAAGACAAATACCATATGATTTCACTCATATGTGGAATTTAAGAAACAGATGAACTTATGGGAAGGGGGGGAAGAGAGAGGGAGGCAAACCATAAGAGACTCTTAATGACAGAGAACAAACAGAGTTGATGGAGGGAGGTGGGTGGGAGATAGGCTAAATGGGTGATGGGTATTAAGGATGGTACTTGTTATGATGAGGACGACATAGTAAATGTAAGTGGTAAAAATCACTAAATTCTACTGAAACTAATATTATACTACATGTTAACTAAATTTTTTTAAGTTTATCCATTTACTTTGAGAAAGCGAGAGAGAGTGGGGGAGGAGCAGAGAGTGAATCCCAAGCAGGCTCTGCACTGTCATTGTAAAGCCCGATGTGGGGCTCAGTCTCTCAAACGGTGAGATCATGACCTGAGCTGAAATCAAGCGTCTGATACTCAACTGACTGAGCTACCCAGGTGCCCCAACTAACTAAACTTGAAATAAAAATTTGAAAAAGAAAAAAGAAGTAGCCAGAGCCCAGAATAGTAGATTTTGTAGGCTACAGTAGAGACGATGAGTGTATCTTAAGAAGATATTAATGATCAGGGCACCTGGGTGGCTCAGTTGGTTAAGTGTCCAACTTTGGCTCAAGTCATAATCTCATGGTTCATGAATTTGAGCCCCGCATCAGGGGCTCAGAGCCTGTAGCCTGCTTCAAATTCTGTGTCTTCCTCTCTCTCTATCGCTCCCTGGCTCGAGCTCTGTCTTTCTCTCTTTCTCTCAAAAATAAACATTAAAAAAATTTTTAATAAGAAAAGAAGATATTAATGATAATAATCGTAGTGGTAGTAATCATATTTAGAGTTTGCTGCAGCAAGGGAGACTATCCCAAATGAACCATGGGATAACTCAGTAAGAGCTTAGAGAGGATTATCATAAGATTTGAACTTTATATGATTTGCGGGAAAGTTCAACAAAATGGGAATCTGTTTTAGATAGACTGCTGTCAGAAAGTGAGCAGTTCAGTGACTGGCATCTTAGTCATTTTTATTTAGAAGGTGGGAGGAATAAAGCAAGACTGAAATTGTCAATAGGAAAGAAGCAGGAGTCACTCACACTAGCAGGGAGAAGGTGATATTCAGTAATTTGGTGGTTTTAGAGTGTTGTCTTTGTCTCTCTTCATAAGTGATTACAAAATGATGTTGATTTGGCTTCTGGGAAGATGGCGGATTAGGACACTGGGCTCAGCACGTCCTGCAGATCACTTAGATTCTACCCACACCTGCCTAAATAACACAGAAAATCGCCAGAAGACTAGCAGAATGGATACTCCAGAGCCAAGCATAGACAAGAGGCCCACAGAAGAGGGTAGGAAGGGCGGAGAGGCGGTGTGCACTACACGGACTGGCGGGAGAGAGCTGGGGCAGAGGGGCAGCCGCCAGCAAAGCAGAGACTTCGAGTCTGGCTTCAAAGGCAGAGGGGCCAGACAGAGTGTGTTCTGACAGCAAGCGGGACTTAACATCTGGAAGGTTATAAGTTAACAGATCTGTTCAGAGAGCGGGAGGGCTGGAGGACAACGGGAGGGAGAGTTGTTGAGCCCCAGACAACAGAGCGCAGTTTGGCAGGGAACAAAGGCACTCGCCAGCGCCATCTCCCTCGCCCATCCCCCAGCCAAAATCCCAAAGGGAATCAGATCCTGTCAGGGAACTTGTTTGCACCACACAAACACCCAATGCTGTACTTCTGCGGATCAAACCCTATAGCAGGTCTGACTCCCTCCCAGTGCTGCAGGGCCGCTCCTGAAGTGAATCTCCAAAGGAAAAGGAAGCTGAGCCTGCCCCTCCTGCCCCTGTACACCTGGCCGATCCAGCGCAGCTAATACGCCAGATCCCCAGCACCACAAGCCTGGCAGTGTGCAAGCCCAGATGGGCCACGCCACCCCACAGAGAATCCCCCCCCCGCCCCCGGAGAGGGCAAGAGAAGGTACACACCAGTCTGACTGTGGCCCCAGCAGTGGGATGGGGGCAGACATCAGGTCTGACTGCAGCCTCGCCCACCAACGCAAGTTATTCAAGACAGCTGAGGGGAAGTACCCTGCAGTTCTGCACCACTCCAGACACTATCCAAAATGACGAAACGGAAGAATTCCCCTCAAAAAAACCTCCAGGAAATAATGACAGTTAACGAACTGATCAAAAACAATTTCAACAATATAACAGAAAGTGAATTTAGAATACTAGTCATAAAATTAATCGCTGGGCTTGAAAACAGTATCAAGGACAGCAGAGAATCTCTTGCTACAGAGATCAAGGGACAAAGGAAAACCCAGGAGGAGCTAAAAAATGCTATTAATGAGCTGCAAAATAAAATGGAGATGACCACAGCTCAGATTAAAGACGCAAGGAGAGAATAGGTGAACTAGAAGATAAAATTATGGAAAAAGAAGAAGCTGAGAAAAAGAGAGATAAAAAAAATCCAGGAGTATGAGGGGAAAATTAGAGAACTAAGTGATGCACTAAAGAGAAATAATCTATGCATAATTGGTTTTACAGAGGAGGAAGAGAGAGAGAAAGGTGCTGAAGGGGTACTTGAAGAAATAATAGCTGAGAACTTCCCTGATCTGGGGAAGGAAAAAGGCATTGAAATCCAAGAGACACAGAGAACTCCCTTCAGACCTAACTTGAATCGATCTTCTGCACGACATATCATAGTGAAACTGGCAAAGTACAAGGATAAAGAGAAAATTCTGAAAGCAGCTAGGGATAAACGTGCTCTAACATATAAAGGGAGGCCGATAAGACTCATGACAGATCTCTCTACTGAAACTTGGCAGGCCAGAAAGGAATGGCAGGAAATCTTCAATGTGATGAACACAAAAAATATGCAGCTGAGAATCCTCTATCCAGCAAATCTGTCATTTAGAATAGAAGGAGAGACAAAGGTCTTCGCAAACAAACAAAAACTGAAGGAATTCATCACCACTAAACCAGCCCTACAAGAGATCCTAAGGGGGATCCTGTGAGACAAAGTACCAGAGACATCGCTACAAGCATGAAACCTACAGACATCACAATGACTCTAAACCCATATCTTTCTATAATAACACTGAATGTAAATGGACTAAATGCACCAACCAAAAGACATAGGGTATCAGAATGGATAAAGAAACAAGACCCATCTATTTGCTGTCTAAAGAGACTCATTTTAGACCTAAGGACACCTTCAGATTGAAAGTGAGGGGATGGAGAACTATTTATCATGCTACTGGAAGTCAAAAGAGAGCTAGAGTAGCCATACTTATATCAGACAAACTAGACTTTAAATTAAAGGCTGTAACAAGAGATGAAGAAGGGCATATATAATAATTACAGGGTCTATCCATCAAGAAGAACTAACAATTATAAATGTCTATGTGCCGAATATGGGAGCCCCCAAATATATAAAACAATTACTCAGAAACATAAGCAACCTTATTGATAAGAATGTGGTAATTGCAGGGGACTTTAATACCCCACTCACAACAATGGATAGATCATCTAGACACATGGTCAGTAAAGAAACAAGGGCCCTGAGTGATACATTGGATCAGATGGACTTGACAGATATATTTAGAACTCTGCATCCCAAAGCAACAGAATATACTTTCTTCTCGAGTGCACAGGGAACATTCTCCAAGATGGATCGCATTCTCTGTCACAAAACAGCGCTTCATAAGTATATAAGAAATGAGATCATACCATGCACACTTTGAGACCACAATGCTATGAAGCTTGAAATCAACCACAGGAAAAAGTCTGGAAAACCTCCAAAAGCATGGAGGTTAAAGAACACCCTACCAAAGGATGAATGGGTCAACCAGGCAATTAGAGAAGAAATTTTAAAATATATGGAAACAAACGAAAATGAAAATACAGCAATCCAAATGCTTTGGGATGCAGCCAAGGAAGTCCTGAGGAAAATACATTGCAATCCAGGCCTATCTCAAGAAACAGGAAAAATCCCAAATACAAAATCTAACAGTACATCTAAAGGAAATAGAAGCAGAACAGCAAAGACACCCTAAACCCAGCAGAAGAAGAGAAATAATAAAGATCAGAACAGAAATAAACAACATAGAATCTAAAAAACTGTAGAGCAGATCAACAAAACCAAGAGTTGGTTTTTTGAAAAAATAAACAAAATTGATACACCTCTAGCCAGGCTTCTCAAAAAGAAAAGGGAGATGACCCAAATAGATAAAATCAAAATGAAAATCGAATTATTAGAACCAATCCCTCAGAAATACAAGCAATTATGAGGGAATACTATGAAAAATTATATGCCAACACACGGGACAACCTGGAAGAAATGGACAAATTCCTAAACACCCACACACTTCCAAAACTCAAACAGGAGGAAATAGAAAGCTTGAACAGACCCATAACCAGCGAAGAAATTGAATCAGTTATCAAAAATCTCCCAACAAATAAGAGTCCAGGACCAGATGGCTTCCCTGGGGAATTCTACCAAACATTTAAAGCAGAGATAATACCTATCCTTCTCAAGCTGTTCCAAAAAATAGAAAGGGAAGGAAAACTTCCAGACTCATTCTATGAAGCCAGTATTACTTATGATTCCTAAACCAGACAGAGACCTAGTAAAAAAGAGAACTACAGGCCAATATCCATAATGAATATGGATGCAAAAATTCTCAATAAGATACTAGCAAATCGAATTCAACAACTTATAAAAAGAATTATTCACCATGATCAAGTGGGATTCATTCCTGGGATGCAGGGCTGGTTCAACACCTGCAAATCAATCAACGTGATACATCACATTAGTAAAAGAAAAGATAAGGACCATATGATCCTACCAATCGATGCAGAAAAAGCATTTGACAAAATTCCACATCCTTTCTTAATAAAAACCCTCGAGAAAGTCGGGGTAGAAGGAACATACTTAAACATCATAAAAGCCATTTATGAAAAGCCCACAGCTAATATCATCCTCAATGGGGAAAAACTGAGAGCTTTCCCCCTGAGATCAGGAATACGACAGGGATGTCCACTCTCACCGCTGTTGTTTAACATAGTGTTGGATGCCAGCGTCAGCAATCAGACAACAAAAGGAAATCAAAGGCATCAAAATTGGCAAAGATGAAGTCAAGCTTTCACTTTTTGCAGATGACATGATATTATACATGGAAAACCCGATAGACCCCACCAAAAGTCTGCTAGAACTGATACATGAATTCAGCAAAGTTGCAGGATACAAAATCAATGTACAGAAATCAGTTGCATTCTTATACACTAACAATGAAGCAACAGAAAGACAAATAAAGAAACTGATCCCATTCACAATTGCACCAAGAAGCATAAAATATCTAGGAATAAATCTAACCAAAGATGTAAAAGGTGTATGCTGAAAACTATAGAGAGCTTATGAAGGAAATTGAAGAAGATATAAAGAAATGGAAAAACATTCCATGCTCATGGGCTGGAAGAATAAACATTGTCAAAATGTCAATACTACCCAAAGCTATCTACACATTCGACGCAATTCCAATAAAAATTGCACCAGCATTCTTCTCGAAGCTAGAACAAGCAATCCTAAAATTCATATGGAACCACCAAAGGCCCAAATAGCCAAAGTAATTTTGAAGAAGAAGACCAAAGCAGGAGGCATCACAATCCCAGACTTTCGCCTCTACCTCAAAGCTGTCATCATCAAGACAGCATGGTATTGGCACAAAAACAGACACATAGACCAATGGAAGAGAATAGAAACCCCAGAACTAGACCCACAAATGTATGGCCAACTAATCTTTGACAAAGCAGGAAAGAATATCCAATGGAAAAAAGTCTCTTTAACAAATGGTGCTGGGAGAACTAGACAGCAACATGCAGAAGAATGAAACTAGACCACTTTCTGACACCATTCACAAAAATAAACTCAAAATGGATAAAAGACCTGAATGTGAGACAGGAAACCATCAAAACCCTAGAGGAGAAAGCAGGAATAAACCTCTCTGACCTCAGCTGCAGCAATTTCTTACTCTACACATCCCCAAAGGCAAGGGAATTAAAAGCAAAAATGAACTATTGGGACCTCATGAAGATAAAAAGCTTCTGCACTGCAAAGGAAACAATCAACAAAACTAAAAAGCAACCAATGGAAAGGGAAAAGATATTTGCAAATGACATATCAGACAAAAGGCTAGTATCCAAAATGTATAAAGAGCTCACCAAACTCCACACCCAAAAAACAAATAATCCAGTGAAGAAATGGGCAGAAAACATGAATAGACACTTCTCTAAAGAAGACATCTGGATGGCCAACAGGCACATGAAAAGATGCTCAACATCGCTCCTAATCAGGGAAATACAAATCAAAACCACACTCAGATATCACCTCACGCCAGTCAGAGTGGCCAAAATAAACAAATCAGGAGACTATAGATGCTGGCGAGGATGTGGAGAAACGGGAACCCTCTTGCACTGTTGGTGGGAATGCAAACTGGTGCAGCCGCTCTGGAAAACGGTGTGCAGGTTCCTCAAAAAATTAAAAATAGACCTATCCTATGACCCAGCAGTAGCACTGCTAGGAATTTACCCAAGGGATACAGGAGTACTGATGCATAGGGCCACTTGTACCCCAATGTTTATAGCAGCACTCTCAACAATAGCCAAATTGTGGAAAGAGCCTAAATGTCCATCAACTGATGAATGGATAAAGAAATTGTGGTTTATAGACACAATGGAGTACTACGTGGCAATGAGAAAGAATGAAATATGGTCCTTTGTAGCAACATGGATGGAACTGGAGAGTGTGATGCTAAGTGAAATAAGCCATACAGAGAAAGACAGATACCATATGTTTTCACTCTTATGTGGATCCTGAGAAACTTAACAGGAACCCATGGGGGAAGGGAAGGGAAAAAAAAAAAGAGGTTAGAGTGGGAGAGAGCCAAAGCATAAGAGACTCTTAAAAACTGAGAACAAACTGAGGGTTGATGGGGAGGTGGGAGGGAGAGAAGGGTAGGTGATGGGCATTGAAGAGGGCATCTTTTGGGATGAGCACTGGGTGTTGTATGGAAACCAATTTGACAATAAATTTCATGTATTAAAAAAAATGATGTTGATTTGTCTTAAGCCACCACAGTCAGGGAGTAACCTTATCTGATACTTTATGAAATAATTAGGCTTAACAGGGAACACTATAGCATAGCAGTCAACATTGGTTCTCTGGGCTAAATTTTTCTTTCTCTGTAATAATAGAAAATGCTTACTCTGTATTAAAAATTCTTCAGGCTTTGCACATAAACATAACTGCTTTACCTATAAACTCGTGTAACCTTCATATCAACCGTACAAAATAAATATTATTACCACTTTAAAGATGAAGAAAGTGAGGCACTGAAAACAAATTTATTCAAAATTACAGGCTTCCTGAGGACAGTTCACAGTAATCATTCTTAAGACCAAGTGCCCTGGGGCGCCTGGGTGACTCAGTCAGTTAAGCATCCGACTTCTGCTCAGGTCATGATCTCACAGCTCATGAGTTTGAGCCCTGAGTAGGGCTCTGCATGGAAAGCCAGAGCCTGGAGCCTGCTTCGGAATCTGTATCTCCCTCTCTCTCTCTCTCTGCCCCTCCCTGCTTATGCGCACTCTCTCTCTCTCTCTCTCTCTCTCTCTCTCTCTCTCTCTCTCTCTCAAGTAAATGAACATTAAAAACAAATTTAAAAAAAAAGACCAGGTCTTCTGAGGAGAGAAGTGCCAACTGTAAGGAACAACTACTCTAAAGCTGTCTCCTTCTCAACTACAACTTGATTCCCCAAGAAGAAGAAAAAGACAGAATTCACACTCTGCTTAGAATTATTCTTTCAGCTAGCAATGATAAAGTGAGCTACACTGCATCTTCATATTGCTGCACTACTGCCTCTCCCCTCTTCCTCTCTGGATAACACTTTTTAGAAGAATATGATACAGAAGGCAGTGAAAGTAGACTTGGAATCAAAATTATTTTATTCTTCCCCCTGTTGCAGGCAGGAAAGTCGTATAGTCACTATTCAAATCTGAAAAGAAATATGAACTAGAACACCTATCCAACCATTTATTTCTGATTTTGTAGATCAGTATTGTTATTGTTCCATATATGACATCTCATTCTGTTTGCTCAAGGAAGAAGAAACATCCAAAGAAATGATAGCCAAAATTTTTCAAAAATTAGTAGCAGTCACCAAATTACAGATCCAAGAATCTTAAAGAATAAAATGCATAAGAAAAACCTACGCATGTAAACCCAGATATATAATATTTAAACTGCTACAAAGCAATAGGCAAGTATCTCAACAAAACACTAATAGATGTACTTCAACAGCACTTTAAAAGCATCATACACCATGATCAAGTGGGATTTATCCTTGGCATGCAAGGACAGTTCAACATACACAAATTAATACATGTATATAAAAATTTATATATAATATATTTATAATATATGATATATAATAGAATATATGATATATATTATATAATAAATACACATTTAGATATATATTATATATCTAATATAATAGATATATACATTTAGAATATGTGTTACATATATGATATAATATTATTGACACATAAAAAAAAGAAATATCTTGCAAAGGACATTTGCAAAAACATGCTTGAATGTTGAAGGAATTATGCCAAGAGAAATAAGCCAGACAGAAAATGACAAATACGGTATGTTCTCACTTACATGTGAAATCTAAAAAGACTGAACTCATAGAAATAGAAAACAGATTGGTGGTTACCAGAGGTAAGGGGTGGAAGGTGGAGGAAATGGGTGAAGGTGGTCAAAATGTACAAGATTTCAAGTTATAAGATAAATAAGTTCTGGGGATATAAATTACAGCATGGTGACAATAGTTAACAATATATTAGAATTGCGTATTTAAAAAGTTACTGAGAGAGTCAATCTTAAAAGTTCTCAAAACAAGAAAAAAATTTTTGTAGCTATGTGAAGTCATGGATGTAAATTAAACTTAACAGTAATCATTTTCCTATATATACATATATCAAATCCTCATGTTTTACAACTTAAATTTATACATTGTTATATGTTAATTATATTTCAATAAAACTGGAAAAAATAAAATAAGGGAATATTTCACAAGTATCTTTCCTTACCAGGAGGGAGAACTTCACTATGTATGGGAGTATATACATTGTATGTGTGCATGTGTGTGTGTATATTTTTACATATTTTTAACAGATCAAGAGTGCTCCTCAACTCCCTTGAGTTAAATTCTATAATTTAGTACTTCAGTTCAAGTATCTGGCATGGAACCATCCACCTGATGAAAGAGATAAATTCTTTCTTCCAAATCATAATTTTGGCAGACCTTAGTGTCAAGAAAATTCTCTTTGTACATTCAAGCACTAAAAGCTTTCATTGAATAAGTCACTCAAAACCCTAGCTAGTGTGCGTCCTAGGGTATCAATTTTCAGGACTAAAAAAGTGCTGTTACCACATAAGAAACAAAAGCATTTCTACCTTACAGAAACAATGCTGAGAAAATGAGGAAACTTCAAGTCATAACTCCTCATAAAACTCTTTGCTCATTGATGCTGTACACCCAATAATAAATTATTTTTTTTTATTTTTTTTTTTTTAAACGTTTATTTATTTTTGGGACAGAGAGAGACAGACCATGAATGGGGGAGGGGCAGAGAGAGAGGGAGACACAGAATCGGAAGCAGGCTCCAGGCTCCGAGCCAACAGCCCAGAGCCTGACGCGGGGCTCGAACTCATGAACCGCGAGATCATGACCTGAGCTGAAGTCGGACGCCCAACCGACTGAGCCACCCAGGGGCCCCCAATAATAAATTATTAACAAGAATGCAGTCCCATTAAAGATGGCTCTAAACCAATAACAGAGGAAAAACATTATTAAATATCATATCTAACTGCACACATACCCATGTGCGCAGGCACACATAGACATAAAAGTAATAACACAAAATGGTCCAAAAGTTTGAGTCACCACTCTCAGCAACAACTCACTTGAAAGGAGAAAGAAAATTTCAACAATCATGTCAACTTTTAGGGACATCTGCTAAAACAGTCTAAAACAACCTAAAGGACTAAATGAGGGGTTATCTTCTAGAACTTTGGCATTTCACCGTATACCCCATGTTTCTTGCTTCTGGGACTTGTTCACTATGAAATGGAATTTATTTATCAGGGTCATACTAGAAGCACAGAGTGAATCTGGGAGAGAAAACCTGTTAGCAAAAAAAAAAAAAGGAATAACCCCTTTCAAGCCATTGAGCAGGTCAACAGGAATGAAAATGAGAAATCTGATGACATGACTCTGATACTGACAGATAAGAGAATCTAAAACTTGCAGCAGACTCAAAAAATGAATAAAATGTAAAGTAACAAGAGAATAAATAATCTCATGTCACAGCTAAGCTGGGGTTGCTGTAGTGATTGCACCACCATAAGAGTAATCTGTCTATTGAACAAAATAAACAATGACTCTAAGAATAGCATGAGAGTTTCTGATCACCACTGGAGAAACTGGATCCCAAAGGCCAATCACTGGACTCCTTAGGGAAGAGAACATTAGGGATATAACTGACAGTTTTCTCTCATGAATTCTCACTTTTGGTCCCAGGAGACTATATCCCTTAGGAGGAATCAGATACAGATTTCAGAGAAACATAAATAAGTCTCTCTTGTGTAGCATATATGCCAATTTTTCTCCAAATGAATGTCCTGTGCCCAGCAATGTAAACACCTTCTCTGGGCTGCTGGCTGCCAAGGATGCCACATCCTCCATCGTGCCTGCCTCTTGCTGCAGTGCAAACAGAAGATTTCAGGTCAGACCTGCCAGTTCTATGAGGAGGTAGGTTTGGAAGAGATACAAGTTTAGGAGAGTTCTTAGGTGTGTCTTCTAGCTCTGCCTTCTTTTATGTGGTTGTAGAAACAATAGCACCTCAAGTTACATGAAGAATGTAAGGACATTCATCTTTGCAACTAAGAGGGCTGGGAATCAAGGAAGTGAGAGAGATGAGGATGAGGAAGTATGGAAAGTCCATCCTTAGTAACCAGGAGGTATATTCAGTCAGAACCAGCTCTTTGGGGGAAACAGCATGTTAGGGAAGTGACATCTGGAAATGATTGGCAAAGTGGTGATGAGTAGCAGGGCAGAAAAAACTTCAGCTCTCTCTTATTTTAGCCGTGTTCGGCTCTGCCACAGGGCAGATGATCAGCCATTTCGAGGAGAGAGAACACGACTGAGCACATCCACTTGGTGGCTTCATTCCCACATGGCTTACAAAGTCATTGCAATCCTCATAGACATTAATCACCAAATATTGCCTCCTTTTACACCTCTTTCCTCATGGATTCTTTGACTTCTGGGTTACACTAAATTCCTGCTACAGAGGAATTACTCACAGCTTGATTTTGCCAAACATGATCCAGTCACAGGCCAAAGAGGAGCCTTACAGTGAAGTGTGATGTGGAAAATTCTGACTTTCCCTGATACCTTGTGTCACTAATTACAATCATCAAGATCACCCTTAAAGTTATGACATTATGCAATCTAGAAAGTAATGCATTTTATAACTTATACATAATAAATATTCTTAGCTAGAATACTTTTATTAGGAGCATCTGGGTCTGTATTGTGCATTTACATTTTTTTTAATAAATATCATCACTCAGTTGTGTCACTTGGGTCATTTAGGTCCAAACTATGACTGTCCCTCACTAATGGAGGGGATCCTAACATAAATTAATAAATTAAAAGCAAACTAACAACAGAATTGTAGGCAATTTCACGGCTTTGTTTTGCTTTTCTCACCACAGAAATCACACCGCATCTAAGTCTAACTCAGAGAAGGAAGTTTTCACAATGATTCTCCCTTAACTTCCCTAAATATCTAGAACTGGGTGGGGGCAACAGAGGAGTGAGGAAGTAGGAGGGGAATCCTTGTCTAGAGGGACAGTGTATGGCTCCCACACCACTGTTCCTGGTTTCCAGAGGCCTTTGCTTGGGAGTATCTGACATTTGTGAGCCTCTGTATCTATCCATAACCCAGAAGAATAGAGGCCTTACTAAGTATCATGACACTTCAGGCAAAACCCTCAAAAATCCTTAATATGCCAATACATTGCTTACTTTTTCTGTATTTTTCTAGTTTTTAAATTTTTTTAAATATTTATTTTTTGACACAGAGAGAGAGAGAGAGAAAGAGAGAGAGAGAGAGAGAGAGAGAGAGACAGAGAGACAGAGAGAAACAGAGCCTGAGTGGCACAGGGGCAGAGAGAGAGGAAGACACAGAATGTGAAGCAGGCTCCAGGCTCCGAGCTGTCAGCACAGAGTCCAACATGGGGCTTGAACTCACGTACTGTGAGATCATGACCTGAACCAAAGTTGGACGCTCAACTGACCGAGACACCCAGACACCCCTATATTTTTCTAGTTTTAACCTAGGCTGAGATTTTACACATTATTTTTTTTTGTTTTAAGTTTTTATTTAAATTGTAATTAGTTAACATATAGTGTAATATTAGTTTCAGAAGTAGAATTTACTGACTCATCATCTACATGTAACATCCAAGTGTCCTCCTTAATACCCATCACACATTTAGCCCATCCACTGCCCACTTCCCCTCCAGCAATCCTGTTTGTTTTCTAGAGTTTTTTTTTTAATTTAATTTAATGTAATTATCTTTTATTTAAATTAATATACAGTGCAATATTAGTTTTAGGAGTAGAAATCAGTGAATCATCACTTACATACAACACCCAGTGCTCATCACAAGTGTCCTCCTAGGTACCCATCACCCATCAGTCCATCTCCCACCCATCTCCCTCCATCAACCCATAGTTTGTTCTCTGTCATTAAGAGTCTCTTGTAGTTTGTTTCCCTCTCTACTCTTTTTACTCCCCCTCCCATATGTTCAACTGTTTTGTTGCTTAAATTCCACATGAGTGAAATCGTACAGCATTTGCCTTTCTCTGATTGACTTATTTTGCTTAGTATAATACATTCTAGTTCCATCCACGCCATTGTAAATGGCAAGATTTCATTCTTTTTGATGACTGAGTAATATATATATATATTAATATATATTAATTAATTAATTAATATATATTAATATATAATATATATAATATATATATATATATATATATATATATATATATATATATATATCTCACATCTTCTTTATCCATTCATTAGGCAATGGACATTTGGGCTCTCTCCATAGTTTGGTATTGTTGCTAATGCTACTATAAACATTGGGGGGCATGTACCCCTTTGAATCTGTATTTTTGTATTTTGGGAGTAGACACCTAATAGTGCAATTGCTGAATCATAAGGTTGTTCTATTTTTAGTTTCCTGAGGAACCTCCATACTATTCTCCAGAGTGGCTGCACCAGTTTGCATGCCCACCAACAGTGCAAGAGGGTTCTCCTGTCTGAAACTTCACCAACACCTATTGTTTCTTGTTACACAAGTGTTTTAATTCAGTAGGTAAAATACGGAACCAAATCGGAAGCCATCATTAGATATCTGGACTTTCAAATTTTTATTGAGCTAACAAACAATGATGAACCCTGAAGAATGGATAGTCGTTTGACATTTTTTGTGTCAGCTATTAGACCACCTTAGGATGTCAACACGTACGGTTCCAACACTGATCCAGAATAACACTGAAATGTATAAATGTTTCTGCACCTTGTTACCTTTCTCCCTCTTCTGATGCCTAACTTTTTTTATCTCTGATTCCAAAGATTTAAGTAATTGAAATTCTGTGTCCAATATTAAAGGTCTATATATCTTAATCTATAGATACAAATACATGATTTTCATACTTACCTACTTTTGTTAGTACTGTCATTAACATTCTTCAAGCTGCTTATCACATAGGATCTTTTCTTTTACCATGAGAAAATTCTGAAAGAGAAATGACAGAATACAAAGATTCAAAGTCTGATCATACCAGCACTCTGAAAGGTTCATAGTCTTTAGCAGTATAGTTATATTATTTATTTAATGGAATTACAAAATCTGAAGGAGTTTGGGATCTCTACAAAGGAAATATTCCTGAGGATTAAGGTCATCTTTGTCATTGACACTTCTTCCTCTCTACCCCTTTAGGAAGCCATGAATATGTCAGGAGTCAGCACAGTGGCCAAATTCATACTACTGAGTTTTCCGTGCTCCAGAGAGATTCAGGTCCTCCTTTTCGTGTTGTTCTTTGTGTCCTACATCCGGACACTGATGGGGAACGGGGCCATTGTCTGTGCAGTGAAGCTGGATCACAGGCTTCACACCCCATGTACATTCTGCTGGCCAACTTCTCATTCCTGGAGATCTGTTACATCAACACCACTGTTCCCAATATGTTAAAGAACTTCCTATCTGAGACCAAAACCATCTCTTTCACTGCTTGCTTCTTCCAGTTCTATTTCTTCTTCTCCATGGGCATTACTGAGACTTTCTTACTGCCCCTCATGGCTTTTGATCAGTACTTGGCCATCTGTCGGCCTCTCCATTATCCTAACATCATGAGTAGCCACTTCTGCATGAACCTGGTGGCCCTCTGCTGGGTCACAGCCTTCCTCTGCTATCCAGTCCCTATCTATTTTATCACACAACTCCCCTTTTGTGGTCCCAATACCATTGACCACTTTGTCTGTGACCCTGGTCCTCTTCTGGCCCTGTCCTGCATCCCTGCCCCTGGAATTAGCTTTCCTGTTCTATATTGAGCTCTCTTATTGTCTTCATCAGCTTCTTCTTCATCCTTGGGTCCTACACCCTGGTTCTCAGAGCAGTGTTGCGTGTCCCTTCAGCAGCTGGCCGACGTAAGGCCTTCTCCACCTGTGGTTCCCACCTGACTGTGGTGTCTCTCTTCTATGGATCCATCATGGTCATGTACATCAGCCCAACCTCTGAAAATGCAGCTGGGATACAGAAGATTGTAACCTTGTTCTACTCATCAGTGACCCCACTTATTAACCCACTGATCTACAGTCTCCGGAACAATGACGTGAAGGCTGCCTTCAGAAAAATTCATATGCACAAAAATTAGTCAAAGAGAATGAGAACTCATGAGTAGGTCAAAATCAGAATTAATTCTTTTTCTCCACTACCATTCCCACTTAAGAAGTAGGTCTTTATTCATTTGCAGACTCAAACACAGACTCAAATTCATCTATTTCTGTCTAGTTACATAATGGACAATAGTATGCTCAATTAAATCATACCTTGCGCTCAAATCAGGATTTCATACATGGTTAATTAGACTTAAATGACCTGAATTTCTGGACTTTAGATTCTTCTTTTATTCCTTCCTCCAATAATTGCTTGCCCATTTTAGTCCCTGGACTCCTCCCTTTTTTGACTTCTATTAAGTGCATCCATTCTTGCACTTGGTTTTGCTTGTTTAAACATCTCTGCTCTACTCCTTAGAAGACTATTCACACCCTTTTAGCTCACTAAATTCAAGGGAAACTAGTGCCAACCAAATCATAATTGAGCCAAAATTTTTATTTAATTGACATCCAAACGACTAATAATAATTAAAAGCACTGTCTCCTTAACTTGTCTGCTTCATAATTATTTAGGGAGCTTTTTAAAAGAACAGATTCCCAGTACTTTCTCCATATCTAAATCAGAATCTTGAATTGGACTCCTGGAAATCCTTATTTTAATATTACTCAGGTGGTTCTGGTACACCTAGACCAGCACAATCCACAAACTGATCTGAAAGCGCCACTATTTTAAATAAATATGTGACAGAGAGAAATACAAACCCCACATTAGCTGAGAAAAGTGAAAGGAGTTACAGTGAACACTATAGGTGAGTCAAACATTCATGAAAGTAGTAGAAGTTTATTTTCCTGCATCGATTTTGAAATCCTCCATTTATAAATTAAGGACTAGATTACATTCTTCTTACCTATGCAAAATTATTAAAAACACCTGGAAACAGGTTTACATTTTTAAAGAAGACCATAATATAGTGGCATTACAGTTTGGGTTAGTTTTGTGTGAGGGAAGGGTGAATTGACACAGAGACCTAAAGAGGTAAAAGCAAAGAGCAAAAACCAGTGATTCATGATTCCCAGAGACTGAGATATAAACAGATGCAGAGAAATTTGACAACCACTCCTTGTTATTTGGCCCAACTATTTGGTCAAAAATAAAGTGCTCAGTTTACTTGGTGCATTTCACTAATTCATTCCATAAACATTTATTTACTCTGTGATGTGCCCTGAATTACATCAGTGTGGAAGATAAATTCCCTGCCTTTGTGAAATTTACATTCTAGTGAGGGAGATGGATAATAATCAGCTAAACACATAAATCTATAATTCCAGTTAGTCAATTCCAAAAGAAAGGAGAAAAGAAAATTTGTAACTATGTGTGATGACAGATGTTAACTAAATTTATTGTAGTGGTAACTTTATAATTACACAGGTACTGAAACATTACATTGCATCCCTGAAACTAACATAATGTTATATATATCAACTATATCGCAATAAAAGATGAATATATGAATATAGAAAAGTTTTGGGTAGGATAGTGGGTAATTTAGATGACATGGCTCGAGAGTGCCTTTGTTAGGAGGTGATATTTCAAAGTCATAAAATATGCTATGCAAAGTTCTAGGGGAACCAAATCCCATGTAAGTATAGGTTAAAGTTTGTGGTTTTCAAAGAATATTAAATAATTTATTTGGCTACCCAAAATGAAAATGGTATAGGAGGCTAGAGAGATAGGCAAGATCAGATCATCTAGAACCTTCTAAAACACAATAAATAGTGTTTTATCTGAACTCCTGGGAAAGCCTGCTTAATACCATAGAGGAAGGCTTAATAAAAATTCCATCTTAATAAAATCCTTTCCACTTCAGAAGCTCTTCTTATCTTGGAACTATTTATTTAGTTACATGTTTATTTATATGTGCCTTTGTTATACTATATTCCACCTTGTTACATTAAGGATCTGATGTACTGAAAGAAAAGTGCAATAAAAGAAAAAATAAGAGAAATATCAACTTAGAAAGAAAAAAATAGAATGACAATTTTTGGATAAGATTTTATGTTTGTATTAAAGCAAGCCACTAAATATGTTATGAGCTCTCTTTAAAACAAAGTGAAGGGGGCGCCTGGGTGGCGCAGTCGGTTGAGCGTCCGACTTCAGCCAGGTCACGATCTCGCGGTCCGTGAGTTCGAGCCCCGCGTCAGGCTCTGGGCTGATGGCTCAGAGCCTGGAGCCTGTTTCTGATTCTGTGTCTCCCTCTCTCTGCCCCTCCCCCGTTCATGCTCTGTCTCTCTCTGTCCCAAAAATAAATAAACGTTGAAAAAAAAATTTTTTTTAAATAAATAAATAAATAAATAAACAAAGTGAAGAATGGGGAAACATTATTTGCTGTATGATTTTTATTAACTCTGAGAAGAAAACACGTGGGCTCAGGGAAAGCTAAATTAATGGCTCTTAATGCTGTAACAATTTCTTTCATGGGGATTCATACTAAGGAAACTAAGAAATACAGTGAATATTGAGCCTCCAAAGTATCTGATATAGATGATGATAGATAGACAGACACAGATATACATAGATATAATCTGGTTCTATATAGCTGCTTCTCATAACATTTCTCAGTAAGATTCAAAGGTATTATATAGAACAAAAGCAATTCTTCCCAGATCTAAGAATTTTGATACAAATATTAGCTTTCTGATGTTCTGCCTTACTCCAGAAGTCTGGCCCAGAATACACTAAGAATAAAATTTAGAGCTAACTGCATGTTCACCCAAGTCAAAGATTAATAACCCCTTATTTGGATACCAAAGTTCTCTTCTATAATGTAGAAGTTGACTTAGGAGAAGTATTCATAAGAATGGAAGGAACTGTTACTATCACAATATATGCCCTACGAAGTTTATTAAATTCTTTCTGCACTGGAAGTAATTCACCTGTACAGAGTTGTCACACCTGCCATCCAAAGAAAAGTGAGGAGTTGAAGGAAAGGGTGACTGAGAACTGAAAAAGAAACGGGAAGTTTGGGAAAGAGTTAGTCCTGGCATGACTGAAATGCAGGGGAGGGGGTTATTCATGGGAAGTAGTACCTGAATTCAGTAAACTATATTATTCAAAAAAACTTTTAAGTAAATGTTTTAATTATCTTGAAATAAGATACTTGTATTCTGAAGACATGCTTTTTTCTTTGATTTTGTTCTCTTTTTTTTACTCAGAAATTTTCCTCTTAAATGTATAAAATAATATGCTGGCTGAAATAAGGAGAGAGGGAATTTTATTTCTATAACTTGATCTTAATACGATAGTGAGTGGAATTTGTAGGACACTGGAGAGCAGATTTTGAGGTGAGTGGCAGTGAGAGCAAAATGCCTTCAGGATCCTGGCAGCAGAAAGAGAGAAATTAAAACAGTATATGGATATTCAGCAGCCATGAGGACCAATTACTTCCCACTTGTGGTTTTCTCTTACACAGTTTGATGGGAACAAGTCACCCTCTAGAGCAGAGAGTAGCCTCTACCAGTGAACAGAAATCTGTGAGATGGAGAGTCACCTTGGCAAACAACTAACTTCAGATCACATGCCATAGGCTACTAAAGGCTGCATTGATGAAGCTTATAGATTCATTCCCTGTGTTTTTCTAAGGAAATACTCATATTCCATTTGCATCACTAGTGTATGCTGCCATGAAAACACCAGATGCGGAGAAACAGTTTTTATTTTGTCAGGCCCTTTGTAGGGCTTAATTATTGATGATGTTTACATGATAATTCCTTAAAAAAGGAAACATTAGTATAGCAAACTCTCAACTAACAAATGGAATGTAAGTTAAGGGCAAAACTTTTCTCAGAACCAGGTTGCTTGAAATTTGGCATTCGTTTTCCCATTTAAACCCTGTTAGATGATGTAAATGCCCAAGTTGGCACATAAGAATCTAAGTTATACGTAATATACCTGCACATATTAAAATACATTCTAACCAACATCGCTTCTTGATAAAAGTTCTTAGCGAACTGCGATTCACCAAAAACATCTTTGATCTATGAAAAGCTTTCAATTAGCAATAATCACACTTCAGATAAGCCTCATTGGCTACGATACTGCCACTGTGGCAGAGTTTGAAACATTTTTGATCTGTAAAGAACATTTCAAAAACTTACATCTGGCATGAATACTTGATGGTGAAAGTGAATGCTTTCCCTCTAAAATCAGAAACAAAACAAGAATTCTGCTCTTACATTGGATATTCTTTCTTGCTTTGTCAAAAATGAGTTAACCATAGAGTTGTGGGTCCGTTTCTGGGTTTTATATTCTGTTCCATTCATCTGTCTGTTTTTGTGCAGGTACCATATTGCCTTGATGACTACAGCTTTGTAATATAGGTTGAAATCCAGAATTATGATGCCTCAAATTTTGTTTTTCTTTTTCAGGATTGCTTTGGCTATTCGGGGGCTTTTGTGGTTCCATACAAATTTTAACACTGATCTAGCCCTGTGAAGAATGCTGATGGTATTTTGATAGGGATTGCATTAAATGTGTAGATTACTTTTGGTAATAAAGGCATTTTAACAATGTTTATTCTTCCATCCATGAGCATGAAATGTTTTTCCATTTCTTTGTGTTTCTTCAATTTTTTTCATAAGTTTTCAGGGTACAGATATTTTACCTCTTTAGCTGGATTTTCTCCTAGGTAACTTATTGTTTTTGGTGCAATTGTAAATGCAATTGATTCCTTGGTTTTTCTGCTGCTTTGTTATTGGTGTATAGAAATGCAACAGATTTCCACAAGTTGATTTTGTATCCTGCAACTTTGCTGAATTTATGTATTAGTTCCAGCAATTTTGGGGTGGAGTCTTTTGAGTTTTCTACATAGAGGATCATATCGTCTGCAAATAGCAAATGTGTGACTTCTTCCTTACCACTTTGTATTCCCTTTATTTCTTTTTGTTGTCTGATAAGGCTAAGACTTCCAATACTATATTGAACAGTAATGGTGAGAGTGGGCATCCTTGTCTTGTTCCTGACTTTTGGGGAAAGGCTCTCACTTTTTCTCCATTGAGGATGATATTAACTATGGGTCTTTTGTATATGGCATTTATGATGCCAAGGTATATTCCATTCATTATTTTATTGATAGTTTTTTATCAAGAATGGATGTTGTATCTTGTCAATACTTCTACATCTATTGACAGGATCATGTGGTTCTTATCTTTTCTTTTATTAATGTGGTGTATCACATTGATTGACTTGTGAATATTGAACCAGCCCTACTGCCCAGGAATAAATCCCACTTGATCATGGTGAATATTCTTTTAATGTAGTATTGAATTTGATTTGCTAGTATCTTGCTGAGAATTTTTGCATCCATGTTTATCAGGGATATTGGCCTGTAATTCTCCTTTTTAGTGGGGTCCTTGACTTTGGAATCAAAGTAATGCTGGCATCATAGGATGGGTTTGGAAGCTTTCCTTCCATTTCTATTTTTAGAACAGTTTGAAAAGAATAGGTATTAACTCTTCTTACTAGACATGTTGCCAAATGCAAGGGAAATGAGAGCAAATATGAACTACAGGGACTTCATCAAGATAAAAAACTTCTGAGGGTGACTTGGTGGCTCAGTCAGTCAAGCATCGACTTCAGCTCAGGTCAGGATCTTATAGTTTGTGGGTTAGAGTCCCATATCAGGCTCTGTGCTGACAGCTCATGGCCTGGAGCCTGCTTTGGATTCTGTGTCTCCTTCTCTCTCTGCCCTTCTCAACTCGGGCTCTGTCTCTGTCTCCCAAAAATAAGTAAACTTTTAAAAAATTACAAAAAAAAAAAGACTTCTGCCCAGCAAGGGAAACCAACAACAAAACTAAAAGGCAACCTACGGAATGGGAGAAGATACTGCAAACAACATACCTGATAAAGGGTTAGTATCAAAACTTTATAAAGAACTTATCAAACTCAATATCCAAAAAAACAATCCAGTTAAGAAATAGGCAGAAGATATGAATAACAATAACCACTTTTCCAAAGAAGATACCCAGATGGCTAACAGACAAAAAGATGCTCAACATCACTCATCATTAGGGAAATACATATCAAAACAACAAGACAGCACTTCACACCTGTCAGAATGGCTAAAATTAACACAATAAACAATAGGTGTTGGCAAAGATGCAGAGAAAGGGGAACCCTCTTGCACTGCTGGTGGGGATGCAAACTGGTGTGGACATTCTGTAGAACAGTATGGAGGTTCCTCAAAAAAAAACTAAAAATAGAGCTACCCTATGATCCACTGACTGATGAATGGATAAAGAACTGTTATGTATATATGCAATGGAATATTATACAGCCATCAAAAATAATGAAATCTTGCCATTTGCAATGATACAGCTGGAGCTAGACTGTATTATGCTAAGTGAAATAAGTCAGAGAAAGACACTATCATAAGATTTCACTCATATGTGGAACTTAAGAAACAAAACAGATGAACATATGGGAGGGGGGGAAGAGAAGAAAGGAAAACAAACCACAAGAGACTCTTAACAATAGAGAACAAACTGAAGGCAGATGGAGGAAGGTGGGTAGGAGATGGGCTAGATGGGTGATGGGTATTAAAGACGGCACTTGTGATAAGCACTGCATGTTTTATGTAAGTGATGAATCACTGAATTCTCCTAAAACCAATATTTCACTGTATGTTAACTAAAATACTAAAAAGGCTTAAAAATCTGTTGAAGGACTTGCAATCAGAATATGTAAAGAACATTCAAAAGTCAACAATAAGAGTACAAATGACCCAGAGCACCTGGGTGGCTCAGTCAGTTAAGCAACTGACTTCAACTCAGGTCATGATCTCCCAGTTCATGGGTTCAAGCCCCACCTCCGGCTCTGCACTGACATTTCAGAGCCTGGAGCCTGTGTCAGCTTCTGTTTCTTCCTCTCTCTCTGCCCTTCCCCCACTTACGGTCTCTGTCTCTCAAAAATAAATAAACATTTAAAAAAAACTTTAAAAGGGGCTCCTGGGTGGCTCAGTTGGTTAAGTGTTGGATTTTGGCTCAGGTCATAGTCTCACAGTTTGTGGATTTGAGCCTCGCCTCAGGCTCAGTGCTGCAGCTCATAGCCTGGAACCTGCTTCAGATGCTATATCTCCCTCTCTCTCTCTCTGCCCTTTCCCCTGTTCAAGCTCTGTCTCTCTCTCTCCAAAAAAATAAACATTAAAAAAACAATTTTTAAAAAAAGAAAAAAAAATGACCCAATAAAAATATTGATAAAATATTTGAGCAGACATTGAACAGCACATATACAAATGACAAGCAAATGAAAATATATTGAAACATCACTAGTCATAAGGGAATTACAAGTTAAAAACACAATGAGTTACTACTGTGTACATACCAGAATGACTAAAATTAAAAAGACCAACCATGGGGTGCCTGGGTGGCTCAGTCAGTTAAGCGTCCGACTTCGGCTCAGGTCATGATCCCGCAGTCCGTGAGTTCGAGCCCCATATCGGGCTCTGTGCTGACAGCTCAGAGCCTGGAGCCTGTTTCAGATTCTGTGTCTCCCTCTCTCTCTGACCCTCCCCCATTCATGCTCTGTCTCTCTCTGTCTCAAAAATAAATAAACGTTAAAAAAAAAAAAAAAAAAGACTAACCATACCAGTGTTGGTGATGATATAAATGCACTGGAACTCTCATACACTGCTAGTGTGAATGTAAAATGGTACAGGAACTTTGGAAAACACGTTGGCAGCTTCTTAAAAAGTTAAGCATATATCTACCACTTGATAAAGCCATTTCACCCATAGCTATTTACCTAATAGGAAAAAGCATATGACATACAAAGTCTTATACACAAAGTTCCTAGCAGGTTTACTTCTAATAACATAAGTTTATTTCTAATAACTAGAAACAACCCACACCCATCAAAAGGTGAATGGATTAATAAATTCTTATACATCTTTACATACATATTACATATACATACATATTACATATTACTCAGCAATAAAAAGAATGATCTATTGACAGATGCAACAACATGGATGAATCTCAAAATAACTGTGCTGAGTAAAAGGAAGTAGACCAAAAAAACAAACAAAAAAAAAAAAGGAGCATGGTATTATTCCATTTATATAATGCTGTAGGAAATGCAAACATCTACAGTGAGAGAAATATCAGTGGCTACCTGGGGAGTGAGTTCAGAGTGGGGTAAGAGGCAGGAATTGAACAGGGGCACACTTAGAGAAGTTAGGGATAGACTTATTGGTTGATTAATTAATAAAACAACCAGTCGATTGATTTGTGAAAATGTCATTCTACTTGTGAGAGGTTTAAAACAGGGAAAAAATATTATTATAGGAAAAAAAAAAGTTAAGGTAGGTCCCAAGGGAAGTGAATAACAAGCAGAAAAATGTCTCTTGACACTGTTTTCCTTTTAGGAGCAGTAAATGGATCCTCAAGGATTTAAAAAAACAAAAACAAAAACAAAAACAAAAAAACAGGGACTACTTCCTGACAGGCTCTGCTTATAAACCCTCCACCCTTCCACAGACAAAATCAAGGATCCTTATCACAATCACTTCCACCTCTTTTCTCCTAATTACTGTCATCTCTCTAAGAAAATAAAACAGAAAATTTGAGAAGCTTCAGTTTGGAACTCCCTTTGCTGATCCAGGTAATAAGCTTCTGAGGTATGGAGAAGAGCAAAAGTCATAATCTCCTAGCTTTTACCTGCAGCTCTCTTCAAATTTGCTATAGCCATACACATACAACCAATATTTCTTAAGCTTTTACTGGTCAGGCAATGGTCAAGGTACTTCCACAGGCATTTATCTCATTCAATAATCTTTACAGCAGCCCTTTAAAGAGGGCATTTTTATGCCTACTTTAAGGTAACTGCATATTAATTTCCTATGACTAATAAAAAAAAGCTCTTGACTCTAAATCCAATATTTTTCTGTTATGCACACCGGCCTGCCGGCCTAATTGGGAAAATTATCCTTACTTTTAAGTATTTTCTAGAAACAGATTACCAATGTTACTGATGTGACAACCCCCTCACTGAAACTATACAAACCAGCTAAAGGAGGAAATCGAGTTGTCATGAGACATTTCTAACCTGGCTATGGAGAGAGGGCCAACACATGAACATACCAAGATCAGGAAATGTCTTCCTCCAACTGTGTATGGCATGACCTGGCTCACTCATTTGGTCTATCTCAACCTTTCCTAGGTTGACTAATTAAACAAGTAAACCAAAACAAGATGATTGTTGCTAATTAACTCAGTCGACTAACTCAGCATGGAGTCATAAACACAGTGATATTCACAGCCCCCTCTGCAGTGGGAATCAGTCTTTTTTTTTTCCCCGACAGCTCCAGCTAAGATTTGTGGCAGGTAAGCATCATAGTTTCTTCTGTACAAATGAGCTAAGTGATAAAAGATGAGTAGCAATACAGTCCTGTTAAATATATTAGATTGAGCATAAAATAATGATGGCCATTCTTATTTTCTAGAATCCCTCCTAGCTTTCTAGAACAGCTTTGTGAGACTTCCTGACACAGAACTGTTCTGAGAAGAAATGGTTTTACTCAAAAGTCTAACATGATTGATTTTTCCATTTTTAAGGAGTAATATGCTGCTGCTTGGAAAACTGAGGGTAGAGGAACAAAAGTAGAAGCAAGGACTTGTGTTAGGTTGCTGCTGCAGAAGTCCAAGGAAGAAAGGATGTCATTTGAAATTGGGAGAAAACAGTGAAGACAAAGAGAAGTGCATGATGTGAGTCATAGTTTAGAAACAGAAGCATCTTGCTGATGCATTGGATGTGAGGTGCAAAAGAAAGGAAGGGATGTAAAATTAGACTAAACCAGGAAAAGTAAGTCCTTAAACATTAAGCCATTCAAACTGCTGAAAATATTTTGAGGCGATGGACAATGTGATTATTGCAAAACATAACCTTTTAGAAACATCCTACAAAACACTTTGGTTAAAAATGCCCCAAACACAATTAGTAATGAATTATTTTGACCTACTGAAAATTTTATTGAGTTTAAAGTCCATAAGTGAATTTCACACGTTAAGTAAATTTTATTTTGAGTCACTTCTTCCATTCATTAGCAGTTAATGTATTGTCATGGATCCAACATTTGTTAACAGCCCCATTCGAAGAACAGGGCATTTGGAAAAATGTTTGCTTCAGAAAAGACCACATTGTGAATATGTTCATCCTGAATGAGAACAGTGTAAGGTAATGCAAATGTATGTTAGATATTTTGTGTCTGATTTAAGTTTGCCTTCAAAAAATGGAATATTTGGTATCTGAAACTTAATCTCAGTCCCTAGCCACATGTTCTTAAAATCAGAAAGGAAAGGGCATTTAGAAAGTGTAAGTTTATGGTACAAGAACCAGAACCTGTTCTTCCCACAGCTGAGGCTCTAAAAGCCTCACTGTAATATAAGTTAAGATATAAAATAGCAGGACCTTGGGAAATTTTATTGACCAGATGAGTCCCCCATGTCTTGAAAATCATATGAAATCCAGACCTAGATCTGTCTCTGAAAGGGAAGCTTTGGTACACAAATTATAAATTCTAAATTATTACTCAGTTTGCTGGTCCCCTATCACAAATCTTCTTAAATCAACACAAAAATACACTACCATCAATAGACCACTGTCAGATTCCTTGGATAACTATGTGACTCTCAAAAATAATTTGATTGTTTAATTGATACTATAATCCAGATAATGGAAATAGATATTTTTCATGTTCCTTAGGCATGCCCTATTTACAGAGGCTATAATAACTAAGACCCAGGATTGAGGACAGGATTATTTAACAAAGGTTTTGTTGTTGTTGTTATTGTTGTTGTTTTAACTCAGAAAAGCATAAAGCCATTATGCAAATGTATAACCTTCTAAACTCATTCTGCCTTGAGGCACTCCCAAGCAGTGACTAGAAGGAAGCTCTCTCTTCTTTTCAAGTTTCCTGCTCCGTGTACCTTAACTTTGGATCAATAGTATCAGGTTCCACAGTTCATAGAGCTGGAATAGAAACCAGTGGATTTTGTAGTCATATTCCCAGCCCAGACAATCAAAGACCTATTTCCACAAAGCCAAATTAATGTTCATCCTATCCCTCAACTGTACCTACCCTAGATGGCTGGAGAACTATATTAACAGAAGTGAGCTAAAGCTATTTGCTACAATTTGAATCTTTTATTCCTGAAATTGGTAGATTGCATTGCCAAATAGAATCAGTGAGTTCATTAACTACCTTAAAACAGAAAAGTGATTCCATTAGTCCTAAGGGTCTGCTGCTCCAAGGCCACACAATTTGAATTAGCTTTGTCCACAAATAGCTCTGTGGGTGTGATCTCTCTCTGGAAACCGAAAAAAAGTGTGTTATTCAATCATTTTTATGAATATTCATTAAGAGCTGTCTAAGTGCAAAGCATTATGCTAATTCCCAGTCACTTCTGGTAAACTAACTTACACAAACTGATTTTGAGCCTATGAAAAAGTTCTATTTGAAACTTTCTGCTCAGTAAGATGCTTCTGAGTGAGCCACTTCAAAGAATTCTCTCTTGGAAGAGGCATACAGGAAAAGTGGGAGGTACAGTAAAGAAATGTCTTATTTAAAAGACTGATCATAAGACTCAATGTTCATGTAAGATGGTAACAGACTTCCCAGAAGTGGCTGTGAATTACATCATGCATTACAATGTTCTCCTAAACCAAGTTTGAGGATAGTTTTTTTTTTTCTTTTTTTCTTTTTCTTTTTTCTTTTCTATTTTTTTTATTTTTATTTATTTTTTTTTTCTTAATCACTTCTGGACTATTCTCTCCTGAAAGCAGAGCTGTTCTGATGTAACCACCTACTCTGGAAAAAATTACTGCCAAGAGGAGAACTACCCAGTCTAATATCACCAGAAGAAAACAAAAAAGAGAAAGCAGTTAAAATGCACTCTATACATCATTCCCCAGGCTCTGGTAAATATAGACCTTAGTATTAGAAAATGGTATTGACAATCAGAGCTCTCATGTACTGTCAATGTAAGCAGAAAATAGTCCAATAATGATGGAACACTGTTGAGTTTAATCTAATAAAATTGAAGATGCACATATTCTATTATCCAGCGTATAGAAATGCATGCATATGCAAACCAAGAAAAATGAACTTTATATTCATAGTAGCATTATTCCTGATAGCTAATAATTAATCTATGTTACGGTTTATTCATGGAATGTAATAGTATAGAGAAGGAAAAATGGAAAAACTACAGATACATGCAACAACATGAATTTCACAAACTTACTGTTGAACAAAAGAAGCCATCCAAATGTATACCTTCCTTTATGTAAAGTAGAAAAACAAGAAAAACCAAATATTTTTGTTTAGGAATGCATACTTTTTTATTAAAATAAAAACAAAGAAGCGATTACCTTAAGGAAAAGAGAATGTTACAATTGGAGGAATAGAGAGGCAGAGGATAGTGATTGTGATGGAGCATGAGAGAGGATTCTAGGATGCAAGTGATAGTCTATTTCTTGACCTTGGTAGCAGTTACTATGGAGGTTTATGTATAATGACTTATTAAGCTATAAGTTTATGTATTAAGCATGTTTCCATATATTTCACAATAAAGAAACATTTCTGTCTATCCACTGATATTCACTGGCTGCTTGTGTTTTTCAGTCCAATGACTAAGCCAGAACAATATTTCGGGATTAGACAAAAATACTAACTACTGACATATAAATGTTTATTGCATTCCACAGAGTGGTTTCAATACATATGTGGGTCCCCATATACACAGACATTCAATAATTTGATGGTCTTTTCACAGCTCCCAGATACATGAATATCTCCAACACCCCCAACACCTCCAGCACCATCACTGGCTTCATCCTCCTGGGCTTCCCTTGCTCCAGGGAGGAGCAGATCCTCCTCTTTGTGCTCTTCTCTGTTGTCTACCTCCTGACCCTCATGGGCAACGGGTCCATCATCTGTGCTGTGCACTGGGATCAGAGACTCCACACCCCCATGTACATCTTGCTCGCCAACTTCTCCTTCCTAGAGATCTGGTATGTCACCTCCACTGTCCCCAACATGTTAGCCAACTTCCTCTCTGACACCAAGGTCATTTCCTTCTCTGGGTGCTTTCTCCAGTTCTACTTTTTCTTCTCCTTGGGTTCTACAGAATGCTTTTTCTTGGCTATTATGGCATTTGATCGGTACCTTGCCATCTGCTGGCCTCTACACTATCCAACCATTATGACTGGACGTCTCTGCACCAATCTTGTGATCAGCTGCTGGGTATTTGGTTTCCTCTGGTTCTTGATTCCCATCATCATCATCTCGCAAATGTCCTTCTGTGGATCCAGGATTATTGACCACTTCCTGTGTGATCCTGGTCCCCTGTTGGCCCTCACCTGTACTAGAGCCCCTGCAATAGAGTTAACTAGCTCCACCTTAAGTTCTCTGCTCTTATTTATTCCCTTTTTCTTTATCGTGGTGTCCTATGCTCTTGTTCTGAGAGCTGTGTTGAGGGTCCCTTCAGCAGCTGGACGAAGAAAAGCTTTCTCCACCTGTGGGTCCCATCTGGCAGTGGTTTCACTGTTCTATGGCTCAGTGATGGTCATGTATGTGAGCCCAACATCTGAGCGTGAAGCTGGGATGCAGAAGATGGTGACTTTGTTTTATTCTGTAGTTACTCCACTCATCAACCCTATAATATATAGTCTGAGGAACAAAGATATGAAACATGCTATGAAAACATTGTTGAGAACATAAAAGTAAGAGCCTTGGTTTAAAACATTTGGGGGCAGAATCTGTTTTTAATTTCTTAGCGAAAAAGAAGACTACCTGACATCACTCAGAAAATTGTTTATATTGTTTTTGAACTTTATACACCATACAGCTTCTTTCCTAGAATTTATGGGGCTATAAGGGATCTCAAAGATGAACTCATCTCCTTAATTTTAGAAATGACAGAGTCATAGATTGAAAAAACTTAGTAGAATTTGTTGCAGAAATAGAATTAAAAATATCTCCTGCCAAGACAGAAAACCTATCCACAAAAGTAGAAGAGAAAGAAACAGTTTTATTATTGAATAAGCATTAAAACAAGAGAATATGTGAATCACAGGCAATCTGATAAGAGATGGCAAAGACATAAAGAAATCTCATTCCTTTATGTAGCCAAGCAAATACAAACCATTTACATACGTGTTCTCAAGATAAATAGGAACTAGTTCTCAAAAAGATTTGACAGAACACTTTGTCATACATAATTCATCATAGATTCACCTGATAATTGGATGGCCATCTTTGTTTGCTAATTGGCTTCATACGAAGGAAAAATACACACATCTTTATTACCTGACATAGTTTTGCAACTTAGCAGATAGGCCACCAAAGCTAGGCTTCTAAGCTACCATGGAAAATGGGAGATAGGGGCAGTATCCACATTGATTATTATATTTCAGGAGACTTCTTAGGTACCTGACAAAGACACTTCTGAGTCATAAAGTTGGCAAGAGGCTCACTTAGATTTAATTTTTACATACATTTCAAAGACAGAAAAAAATTTAATTACAAGTTTTCTAAAGTAAAAGCTCAAAAAAAAAAAGGTGAAGGAGAGGGAAAGTGTCTTCACTAGTTTTCAACAAGGATAATTCAGCCTCCAATTTATTTTTTTAATTTTATTTATTTTTTTAATTTGCATGCCACTTAGTTAGCATATAGTGTAATGATTTCAAGAATATATTCCAGTGATTTATTCCCTATGTATAACACCCAATGTTCATCCCAACAAGTGTCTTACTTAATGCCCTTTACCCATTTAGCCCATCCCCCCCACCCACAACCTCTCCAGCAACCCTGTTTGTTCTCTATATTTAAGAGTCTCTTATGTTTTGTCCCTCTTCTTGTTTTTATATTCTTTTTGCTTCCCTTCCCTTATGTTCCCTTCCCTTCCCTGTTTTGTATCTTAAATTCCACATATGAGTAAAGCATATGATATTTGTCTTTCTCTAATTTCACTTAGCATAATACCCTCTAGATCTATCCACAGAGTTGCATATGGCAAGATTTCATTCGTTTTGATGGCCAAGTAATATTCTATTGTATATATACCACATCTTCTTTATCCATCCATCTGTCAATGGACATTTGGGCTCTTTCTATACTTTGGCTATTGTTGATAGCACTGCTATAAACATTGGGGTGTATGTGCTCCTTCGAAACAGCACATCTGTATCCCTTGGATAAATACCTAGTAGTGCAATTGCTAGGTCATGGAGTAGTTCTATTTTTAATTTTTTCAGGAACCTCCATACTGTTTTCCAGAGTGGCTGCATAAATTTACATTTCTACCAGCAGTGCAAAAGAGATTCTCTTTCTCCACATCCTCGCCAACATCTGTCATTGCCTGAGTTGTTCATTTTAGTCATTCTGACAGGTGTGAGGTGCTATCTTATTGTGGTTTTAATTTGTGTTTCCCTGATGATGAGTGATATTGAGCATTTTTTCATGTATCCGTTGGCCATCTGGATGTCTTCTTTGAAGAAAAGTCTATTCATGTCTTTTGCCCAATTCTTCACTGGATTATTCATTTTTTGGGTGTTGAGTTTGATAAGTTCTCTATAGATTTTGTATTCTAACCTTTATGATATGTCATTTGCAAATATCTTCTCCCATTCTGTCAGTTGCCTTTTAGTTTTGCTGATTGTTTCCTTCGCTGTGCAGAAGCTTTTTTTTCTTGAAGAGGTCCCAACAGTTCAGTTTTGCTTTTGTTGCCCTTGCCTCTGGAGATGTGTTGAGTAAGAAGTTGCTGTGGCCAGGGTCAAAGAGGTTTTTGCCTGCTTTCTCTGATGGCTTCCTGTCTTACATTTAGGTCTTTTATTCATTTTGAGTTTATTTTTGTGTCTAGTGTAAAAAAGTGGTCCAGGTTCATTTTACTGCACGTCGCTGTCCAGTTTTCCCAGAACCATTTGCTGAAGAGACTGTCTTTATTCCATTGGATATTCTTCCCTGCTTTGTCAAAGATTAGTTGGCCATACATTTGGGGATTCGTGTCTGGGTTCTCTAATCTGTTCCATTGATCTGAGTGTCTGTTTTTGTGCCAATACCATAATGTCTTGATGATTACAGCTTTGTAATACAGCTTGAAGTCCAGGACTGTGATGTCTCCAGCTTCGGTTTTCTTTTTCCGGATTGCTTTGGCTATTTAGGGTCTTTTCTGGTTCCATACAAATTTTAGGTTTCTTCTAGCTCTGTGAATAATGCTGGTGTTATTTTGATAGGGATGGCATTGAATATGTAGACTGCTTTGGGTAGTATCAACATTTTAACAATATTTGTTCTTCTAATCCATGAGCATAAAATATTTTTCTATTTTTTGTTTCATTTTCAATTTCTTTCATAAGCTCTCTATAGTTTTCAGTGAAAAAATTTTTCACCTCTGTTTAGGTTTATTCTGAGGTATTTTATGGTTTTTGATGCAATTGTAAATGAGATTGATTCCTTGCTTTCACTTTCTGTTATTTCATTATTGGTGTATAGGAATGCAGCTGATTTCTGTGCATTGATTTTATATCCTGCAACTTTGCTGAATTCATGGATCAGTTCTAGCAATTTTTTTGGTGAATATTTTGGGTTTTCCATATAGATTATCAGATCATCTGTGAAGAGAGAAACTTTGACTTCCCCGTTGCTAATTTGGATACTTTTATTCCTTTGTGTTGTCTGATTGTTGAGGCTAGGATTTCCAATACTATGTTGAATAACAGTCAGCCCCTAAATATTTATTTGTGTTTGACCTTACAAATTACACAAGAATACAATCCTAGGCCAAAACCTAAAGTTTTCTATTACCCGTTTAACAACAACAAATTGTCCTTACTCTTCCAGTTCAGCTTATATTTCTGCCTTTCAGAATATCTGTCATAGTAACATGAATTACAGACAAGAGGTTAATATCTTAATATATATAAATATCTTCTAGCCTCGGCACAATAGAAAAGGTGCCAAATGTATTAAAAAAAGAATACAGCAAATATTTTCAAATATCTAAAAAGACATTCTATTTTATTCAGAATTAGAGAAATACAAAAGTTGATGAAGATCAAACACGATGTTGGGAAAAGCAGCAATCTATTCCTTTGCTAGTAGAGCAAAATTGGTACAATTCTTATGGAGGACATTTTGACAAAAATTATCAAAATTTAAAAAGCATTCATTTTGACTCAGAAATTCTGTTCCTAGATATTAACCTGAATAGTATATCCACATATAAAAAAATGGTATATCTACAAGAATACTGACTACTGTTTCCAATAGAAAAATATTGGAACGATCTAAATTCCTATTAGTTAAGGACATTGAATTACTATACATCCACAGAATGAAATATACTATATAACTGTTAAAAATTAAGATCTGTACACATCTTTTGATCTAAAGCTACCCTGAAAGTATATCATTAAATGAAAAACAAAATGAAAAAGATCGCTGTCTTGGGCTATCTCTCACGTGAAGAAAAATTATATGAGTATGTATATATTTATGTTCAGAAATACATTATGTGCTTCTTGAAGAAGAAAGAAGAAACTAAGAGGTCGTTTTTGAGAAAGTTAATTGGGTGTTTGGGGGTAGGGAAAGAAGGAGATATTTTCACTGTATATGCCTATGTATTTTTAAAATTTCTTTCTATTCGCATATACTAGATTTAAACATAGATTAAAACATTTAACATTAATGTTAACACTGAAAAATAAATCTTACAACTATTCCAGTATAAAATTAGAACCAGGGAAACTTTTTTTTAATAATTCTTTGATTCTTTGGGAAATTAGGAAGAGGACTGATTATTGATAGAAAATGAAAAAGAAGAAAACTGACAACCTCTTGATGTCATCTCACTAAAAATTCCTTGGTTCTATTGGAGCAGAGTAGGAAAATTCTTCCTCTTTTGAGGACCCATGAGACTAAATAAACTATGAAAAATTGAAAGTGGCTATATTTTTATTATTGTTGTACTATTTTCCTCCATAATCATTTATTCATTAAAACAATTAAATATATGTGATATGCTAGACACTGAGCTAGAAATGACTAATATACAGAAGTAAGATATATTTCCTTTTCTTGCAGGGCTCATAAACAAGCGGCAAATGGACAAGGTGTGATATAAACAAAGGAATTATAAATTGGTATGAGAGCAAGTGAAAAAAGAGTACAGATAAAGGCCAGGAATATTAAGAAGTGAGAAAGCATGGCAAGTTATTAAAAAAAATGCACTTAACCATTCACAGATCACAATCTATTTACAAGTATGCCACAATACACAGAAAAGAAGTATTTCTAGAATACAGGTCCACAGGGCACTTACTACCCATTGTGATTTATAATTGGCCACACCTATTGATACATTAATGAGTAATGAGCATCTTTAATCAAAATAAATATGAATAGTTCTTCCTATTAAAAGATATAACTTAATTCATAATTCAACAATTAAGATAGATACAAATAGATATAAAAAGAAACATAGGACAATGAAGAAATATATCATTTGGGTATTGAAATACAAAAATCAATCTTTAAAGGACATCAAAGTATAAATATTATACTTATATTTAAAATATTACATTCAGAACTAATTCTTTGAGCCAGAAACATGTAAGCTGGAATGTACTTTGTGTATTTCACGTACTTTTATTAATTTGGCTTTCTTTTTAATTCCAAGGGATACCCTGATACTTATTGGTATTCAGGAAAGATTTCCTTAATGCAGTGATTCTTCTCACCCACAGAGAAAAAAAAAATACCTTGCTCTTTGCTCAATATATAAATGCTCATTGTAGTAATTATCAAACAATAAAACATAAAAATATTTTTAAAGTTATCTAAACTCCCACCACTCTGAGCTAACCACCATTAATACTTTAGTGACCAATCTTTCATGTATTCTTGTATACACAAATCACACACTCTTTCACATATGTCAAGTTTACATGAATGAGTTTTTTTTTTCTGGTGGACTCCTTTATTTTCTCCTTCCTACTCTCTACCACCACCACTTAATTCTTAATCTACTTTTCACTCTACCCCCACCCATCTCTGCTACACAAACAATATCAACAATCTAGTACATGTGCTTCATACTGTTCTCTCTGCTCCTAATCATATAAAAATATTTATAACTACATGTCAGGGCTTTTTTCATTCTTTATCTTACAAAAATTAAGTTATATTTTATTGACTTCTGTATACAGTGCCTTTACATTTGGCCTTATAATATGCAACTCCAAAGTAAGGTTGCCAAATATTTTCATTTTGTATAGTAGGCCAGAGATGTACAATTAATATAATTAGGTTCCTTCAACAGGATCTTTTAATAGGAAGAACTATTCATGAGCTAATATTCATTCCATAAAAGATATGACTGAGGGGGCACCTGGGTGGCTCAGTCAGTAGAGTGTCCAACTTCGGCTCAGGCCATGATCTCACTGTTTGTGGGCTGGAGCCCTGTGGTGGGCTCTGTGTTGACAGCTCAGAGCCTGGAGCCTGCTTCAGATTCTGTGTCTCCCTCTCTCTGCCCCTTCCCTGCTCACACTCTCTCTCTCCCTCAAAAATAAATGTAAAAAAAATTAATAAAAAAATATGACTGAGGGGCGCCTGGGTGGCGCAGTCGGTTAGGCGTCCGACTTCAGCCAGGTCACGATCTCGCGGTCTGTGAGTTCGAGCCCCGCGTCGGGCTCTGGGCTGATGGCTCAGAGCCCGGAGCCTGTTTCCGATTCTGTGTCTCCCTCTCTCTCTGCCCCTCCCCCGTTCATGCTCTGTCTCTCTCTGTCCCAAAAATAAATAAACGTTGAAAAAAAAAATTAAAAAAAAAAATATGACTGAGAACAAATTTCATGTCCTTATTGAGTAGGCTATCATTGAGGAAGTTTATAATCAGAGTCTTTATAAAAGATACCATTATTATAGAGAGTATTAGGGGATATGATTAGTCATCTCCATTTCTAGTAAATAGCTGGATATGAGATTCATATACATCACCATGGAGAACAGAGACATCACCACCAACAAAGACACACATTTCAAGATACACATTTCCGCTGCTGAAAGCATCTGAAGCATAGTTCTTAGAACCAACATATTTGGTCCAAAGATATACAAAACAGTGAGAATGATGGTGAGTTTATAGTACATGTTCTATTCTATGATATGGGGTAGGTACAGGACACATAGCACACATAGTACATGTTCTATGATGTGCCATAGGTATGGGATATGGCACCCAGTGGGCCCATATGTAGCAGATGTTGTAATGTGCTGTCCAGATCTTTCCTTCAAGACTGAGGCACTCAATTTCTCCAACTGACATAAGTCTAGTGTGCTGAGGACTAGCTTCCTTATCAGAAATTTCCTCAAAGCAAAGGGTAATCCCTATCAGCCCTACCTAGGGTCAGTTCACATCCAATGATTGGTCAGGGCTGGTGTACAAAGGCCTGATACTATTGCCTCAATCCACAACCAATCTGCACAGCCATCCCAGCTACAGGGTTCCACATGGCAACAGCTAAAACTTTTGTTTCAACTTTATTACAGTTCAACTTCTCCTTCTACCCTACACTACTTTCTTCAATCCTGTACAGCTGTTGTTCCCAAGAGAACTCCACAACAAACTTTCTGCATGAAATCTTAGCATCTATGTCCATGGAACCCAACCTACACCACCATACCACTTAGAAATCTAATAGGGACTGAATGAGAAAATCAGTGAGTCAAGAGAGTCACATCACCCTACTACAGATCCTGTCATAGGATAGAATGGTCCAGTGAGTGACAGCAGGCATGGTCTGACCATTTTCCATGACAGAGTAGAAGAATCATGCATTTGTGCTTAGAAAAAAGAAGTAGAACCAAGTGAAGCAACCAGGACATTAAATGGTGCTGGCTTTAGAAAGAAAATTGTCCAACATGTTGGAGATTGCACAAATAACTTAAATCATGATAGCTGCCACTTACAGGGAAAATGGTGGAGTAAAAAGGACCCTAAACTCACCTCATTTCATCAATATAACAGCCCCATCAGTGTAAATAACCCAGAAAATTACCCAGAGACTGGCAAAACAGACTCTCCACAGTTACATGTAGAGAAGAGGCCACACTGAAGAAGATAAGAAGGGAAGAGACATTATGGGGAGCTAAACAGACCATAGGAGTGGCTGTGGGAGGGGTGCTTCATGCACAGAGAGAGGAAAGAAACAGACCTTCACACCAGGCACCCGAGGCAGAGGGAACCTGCATGGGGAAGGTGAATCCCCATAACATTTGGCTTTGAAAACTAGAGGGGCATAATTTCATGAGTTCTTACAATCATTAGGGCTTAACGTCAGGAACTTTCAAAATCAGTGGGCTCAACTCTGGGAGAGTCAAAAGGGCAAAAGGAAACTGAGTCCCCACCCTTAAACAGACAGCACAACTAATAGCCCTGGGAAGATACTGCATAGAAGCAGCAGTTTGAAAAACACAAGAGGTATACAGGAGGGAGATTTATTTCCTAATTGCAGAGCACGTGCTGGAGCAGCAGGGATCCTTGGAAGACTCCTCCAAGAATAAAAGAGCTGGCAGGCAACCATTCCCCTTCCCTGCCCCCCAGCCTAGACACACAGAAACAACATAGCACCAACACTCACTACCTAACTTGCTAACAGTACACCTTGCCCTCAATTTTTCCTGTGGACATCCCTCCTCCAGCCAGGCTTCCTCTCAAGGTCCCCTCCCACAGAAGACTCACACAAAACTTGCTAACACCCCACATCCCACCCCTGTATTCTCCTGCTGACCTCCCCTCAAATACACCTTTGGCCAAGACCATCCAAAGTGATGCCCCAAGTTTGGCAATGCTCAAGGAGCCCCAACAAGGGTCAGCACTACTCCAAAAGTGACTCCTGCATGAGAAAGAAGGGAAGGTAACCATGTACATCAGTCCAAATGCTGCCCCAGCAGTGGGCTGGGGACAGACATCCAGTCTTCCCACCAACAAAAGCTCCTCAGGGGACAACAAAGGGAAAACATCCTGCAGTTTGGACAGACAAATGTCTGATCTAACTCAATTTGACCCAAGGTGACCCCAGACTGACTCACTAACAAAAAGGGACCAAACTTTGCCCACAATAGGCAAAGAGAGCCACTGCATATGACTGGACTAAAGGCAAAAGTGGCTGAGCCACAATAGTAAGGCACATGTAACACACATAGGAGACACTTCTGAGGCACCAGGTTCTGGTGAACAGGGAACAAGGCACTGCAGGGCACAATAGGACCTCTTTCTCATAGGGCCACTACTTTCAAGAGCAGGAAATATAGTTGAATTTCCTAACACATGGATACAGACACAGAAGTTGGACAAAATGAGGAAACAGACAAAAATGTCCCAATGAAAATGAAAAAACAGGACAAAATCATAGCAAGAGAGCTAAAAAAAAAAATGGAGATAAACAATATGCCTGATAGAAAATTTAAAATATGGACTTGATACCACTGGACTTAAAAAAGAGTGGAGGACCTTGGTGACACCCTCAACAAAGAGGGGGCCCCTGGGTGGCTCCATTGGTTGAGTCCAACTCTTGATCTCAGCTCAGGTCATGATTTCACAGTTTGTGGGATCAAGCCCAACATCCGGCTCTGGGCTAACAGAGAAGAGCCTGCTTGGAATTCTTTCTCCTCTCTCTCTCTCTTCCCCTTCCTGGTTTGTGCGCATTCTCTCTCTCTCTCTCTTAATGAATAAAATTTAAAAAAAATACATTAGAGGGAATACATAGTAGACTAGAGGAACCAGATGAATGGATCAGTGACCTGGAGGCCACAGCAATGTAAAGCAATTGAGCTGAACAAAAGAGAGAAAAATAATAATAATAAATGAAAATAAACTTAGGGAACACAGTGACACCATCAAGAATAATAGCATTCACATTATATGGACTCCAGAAGAAGAAGAGAGGAAAAAAAGAAGGCAGAAAACTTATTGAATAAATAATAGCTGAAAACTTCCGGAATCTGGGGACGGCAACAAACATCTAGATCCAGAAGGCACAGAGACTCCCCCAACAAAATCAATCCAAGGAGGTCCACATCAAGACATACAGCATTTAAAATGAAAAAAAGTAATGCTAAAGAGAGAATTTTAAAAGCAGTAAGAGAAAAGAAAACAAACATGAGAGAATCTCATAAGGCTATCAGCTGATTTTTCAGCAAAAACTTTGCCATTCAGAAGAGAGTGGTGATATATTCAAAGTACTGAAAGAAAAAAATCTATAAACAAGAATACAGTACCCAGAAAAGCTATCATTCAGAATAGGGGGAAAGATAAAGGGGTTCATAACCACTAAATCAGTTCTACAAGAAATGTTAGAGGGGACTCTCTGAGTAGGGAAAAAAATTCTATTAGCAGGAGCAAGAAAAGTAAAAAGCACAAAAGCAGTAAAATTAAATATGTCTATGAAAATCAGTCAAGGGATTCACAAAATAAAAGGATGTAAAATATGACATCATATACCTAAAGCTTTGGGGAAGAGAAGTAAGGAATAGGTTCAAACTTAAGCAGCCATCAACTTAAAATATAGACTTCTATATGTATAAGATGTTACATACAAACTTAAAGGTAACCACAAATTAAAAATCAGAAATAGGGGCACCTGGGTGGCGCAGTTGCTTAAGTGCCAGACTTCAGCTTAGGTCACGATCTCGCAGTCCGTGAGTTCAAGCCCCTCGTCAGGCCCTATGCTAACAGCTCAGAGCCTAGAGCTTGCTTTGGATTCTACATCTCCCTCTCTCTCTGCCCCTCCCCTGCTCATGCTCTGTCTCTCTCACTCTCAAAAATGAATAAATGTTTAAAAAAAATTTTTTTAATCAGTAACAGATATACAAGATACAAAGAGCAAGGAATCCAAGTGCACCACTAAAGAAAGCAACCAAACTGTGAGGAAACAAAAGAAGAAAGGAACAGAGAAGAACTAAAAACACAACCATAAAACAAGTAACAAAATGGCAATAAGTACATACCTATCAATAATTACTTTGAATGTAAATGAACTAAAAACTCCAATCAAAAGACATAGGGTGACAGAATGGATAAAAAAAAAAAAAAAAGCAAGACCTATCTACATGCTGGCTAAAAGAGATTAATTTCACATATAATGACACCTGCAGATTGAAAATGAAGAGATGGAAAAGCATTCATCATGCAAATAGGAGTGAAAAGAAATCCAGAGTAGCAATACTTTTTTCGGACAAAATTGACTTTAAAACAAACACTGTAACAAGAGACAAAGAAGGACACTATAAATCATTAAGGAGACAATCCAACAAAATATAACAATTGTAAATATTCATGCCTCCATCATGAGAGCACCCAAACACATTAAGCAGTTAATAACAAACATAAAAGAAGTGACTGATAGTAACACAATAATAGTAGGAAACTTTAACACCCCACTTACATCAATGGATAGATCATCCAGGCAGAAAATCAACAAGGAAAACAGTAGTTTTGAAGGACACATTGGACCAGATGGATCTAACAGAAATATTAAGAACATTTCATCCTAAAACAAAAGAAGGCACATTCTTTTCAAGTGCACATAGAACACACAGAACATTCTCCAGAATAAATCATATATTAGGCCACAAAACAAGTCTCAACAAATTCAAAAAGACTGAAATCACCACATGTGGTCTTTTCTGACCACACGGTATGAAACCAGAAATCAACCACAAGAAAAAATATGAAAGGAACAAAAACACATGGGGGTTAAATAAAATGTCACTAAACAATGAATAGGTAAATTAAGATATCAAAGAGGAAATTTAAAAAATATATAGAGGCAAAAGTAAACAAGAACAAAATGGTTCAAAATCTTTGGGATGCAGCAAAAACTGTTCTAAGAGGGAAGTTTATAGCACTACAGGCCTACCTCAAGAAGAAAAACCTCAAATTAACAACCTCACCTTACACCTAAAGGATATATAACAAATAACAAACAAAACCCAAAACAAAAAACCCAATAGAACAGATTGATAAAACCAGAAGCTGGTTCTTTGAAGAGATCAACAAAATTGATAAACTTTTAGCTAGACTCGCTAAAAAAAAAAAAAAAGAATACACACACACATTGAAGACTCAAATAGACAAAATCATAAATGAAAAAGGAGAAATAACAACTTACACCACAGAAACACAAAGGATTATAAGAGAAATTATGAAAACCTATATCCCAGAAAATTGGACAACTTAGAGGAAATGGATAAATTTCTAGAAAACATATAACCTCTCAAACTGAAATCAGAAAAAAAAAATAGAAAATTTGAACAGACTGATTACTAGTAATGAAATTGAATTGGTAATCAAAACTCCCAACAAACCAGGACCAGATGACCTCACAAGTGAATTCTAACAAACATTTAAAGAAAAGTTAATACCTATTCTTCTCAAACTATTCCAAAAATTAGAAAAGGAAGGGAAGCTTCCAAATTCATTCAATGAGACCAGCATTACCCTAACACCAAAACCAGATAAACACACTGCAAAAACAAAACAAAACAAAACAAAACAGAACCACAGGCCAATATCTCCAATGAACATAAATGCAAAAAAAAACATAATCAACAAAATATTAGCAGACCAAATCCAGCAATACATTATGAAAATCATTCATCACAATCAGGTGGGTTTATTCCTGGGTTGCAAAGGTGGATTATTCCTGGGTTGCAAAGATAGTTCAATATTCACAAATAAATCAGTGTCATACACCACATCAACAAGAAAAAGAATAAGAACTATATGCTCATTTCAATAAATGCAAAAAAAGCAATTGACAAAGTATAACACCTGTACATGATAAAAACCCTCAGCTAAGTAGGTTTAGAGGGAACATACCTCAACATAATAAAGGACATATACGAACAACCCACAAATAACATCATACCCAATGGGAAAAAACTGAGAGCTTTTGCATTAAGGTCAGGAACAAGGCAAGGATGCCTACTGTCACCACTTTTATTCAACATAGTATTGGAAGTCCTAGCCACAGCAATCAGACAACAAAAAGAAATAAACAGCATCCAATCTGGTAAAGAAGTAAAGTTTCACTACTTGCAGATGACATGATACCATACACACACACACACACTATATATAAATATATATATAAAGATACTATATACATATATAAAGATACTATATATATATTACTATATATGTGTATGTATGTGTGTGTATGTATGTGTGTGTGTATATATATATATATGTATATATATGTGTGTATATATATATATATATGTATATGTATATATATATATATATATATATATCCCTAAAGATTCCACCAAAAAACTACTAGAACTGATAAATAAATTCAGTAAGGTCACAGATACAAAATCAATGTACAGAATCCATTTGTATTTCTATATACTAATAATGAAGTAGCAGAAAGAGAAATTAAGAAAACAGTCCCATTTACACTTGAACCAAAAAAATAATAAAATACTTAAGTATAAACTTAACCAAGGAGGTGAAAGACCTAAATTCTAAAAACTATAAAACACTATGAAACAAATCAAAGATGACATAAGTAAATGGAAAGGTATTCCGTGCACACGGTTGGAAGAATTAATATCCTAAAATGTGTATGGACCCAAAAAAGAAACCATGTACCTAAAGCAATCTTTAAAAAGAACAACAAAACTGGAAGTCTCACAATCCCAGATTTCAAGATACACTACAAAACTGTAGTAATGAAAAAGGTATTGTACTGACACAAAAATAGACACAAAGATAAACAGGACATAATACAGAGCCTCGAAATAAACCGAGACTTATATGGTTAATTAATCTTCAACAAAGGAGGCAAGAATATTCAATGGGAAAAAGACACTCTCTTCAAAACATGGTGTTGAGAAAACTGAATATCTACATCCAAAAGAATGATGGGGTGCCTGGGTGGCTCAGTCGGTTAAGGGTCCAACTTCAGCTAAGGTCATGATCTCATGGTTTGTGGGTTCAAGTCCTGCGCCGGGCTCTGTGCTGACAGCTCACAGCCTGAAGCCTGCTTCAGATTCTGTCTCCCTCTCTCTCTGCCCTCTCCCCCACTCGCACTCTCTCTCTCTCTCTCTCAAAAATAAACAATAAACATTAAAAAAATTTTAAACAAAAGAATGAAATTGAACCACTTTCTTTTATTTATTTTTTTTAATGTTTATTTATACTTTTGAGAGAGAGAGACAGAGCACAAGCAGGAGAGAGGTAGAAAGAAGGAGACAAAGAATCCGAAGCAGGCTCCAGGCTCTGAGCTGTCAGCACAGAGAACAATGCAGGACTCAAACTCACAAACCATGAGATCATGACCTGAGCTGAAGTTGGACGCTTAATTGACTGAGCCACCTAGGCACCCTGAAATCGAACCACTTGCTCACACCATACACACATATAAACTCAAAATGGACTAAGAACCTAAATGTAAGACCTGAAACCATAAAAATCCTAGAAGAGAGAACAGGCAATAATTTCTCTGACATTGGCCAAAACAACATTTATCTAGATATGTCTTCTGAGGCAAGGGAAATAAAACCAAAAATAAGCTATTGGGACTGCATCAAAATAAAAAGCTCTGCACAGCAAAGGAAACAGTCAACAAAACTACAAGACAACTAAAAGGGAGAAGATATTTGCAAATGACATACCCAATAAAGAGTAAGTATCCTAAATATATAACTCAAAAATATACAACTCAGCACCCAAAATACAAATAATCCAACTAGAAAATGGGCAGAAGACATAAACAGACATTTCTCCAAAGAAGACATATCAAGAAGATGGCCAATAGACATATGAAAAGATGCTCAACATCACTTATCACCAGAGAACTGGAAATTAAAACCACAAGGAGATATTATCTCACACCCATCAAAATGGCTGAAATCAAAAACACAAGAAACAAGTGTTGGCAAGGATGTGGAGAAAAAGGAATTCTCATGTACTCTTGGTGAGAATACAACCAGTCCAGCCACTGTGGAAGACAGTATGGAGGTTCCTCAAAAAATTAAAAATAGAATTACCATATAATCCAGTAATTGCATTACTGGGTATTTACCCAAAGATTATGAAAACATTAACTTGAAAAGGTATATGCACCTTTATACTTGTTGCAGCGTTATTTACAACAGCCAAATTATGAAAGCAGTCCAACTGTGTCCACTGACAGCAGAATGGATAAAGATGTAGTACATACATACAATGGACTATTATTACTCAGCCATAAAAAAGAATGAAATCTTGCCCTTTGCAACAACATGGATGGGGCTAGAGTATTATGGAAGGGAAATAAGTCAGTCAGAGGAAGACAAATACCATATGATTCCACTCATATGTGGAATTTAAGAAACAAATAAACAAAAGGGGAAAAAGACAAACTGAGAAACAGACTCACCTATCGAGAACAAACTGATGGTCACCAGAAGGCAGATGGGTGGGGGGATGGGTTAAACAGGTAATGGGGATGAAGGAGGGCACTTGTGATGAGCACCGGGTGATGCATGGAGATGCTGAATCATTACTGAACTAATGGACACTGAAACTAATATTACACCATATGTTAACTAATTGAAATAAAATAAAAATTAAAATGAAAAGAAGTATAAGTCCAGAAACCATATTATTAGCTGTTATGTTATGCTGTCTCCTAATGTTAGGTTATTATATGTGAGTTCTTTATATGTGTTCTCTATATTTATATATTTATATGTATTCTGTATATATCTGTACAGTCTGACAGTAACTAGGGAAGTGGGAACTCAACCAGGTCTCCCTGAGTCCAAAGTTGATGTTTTTCATCACTATTAACTTGTCATGGCATAACTAAATAGATTATTGAAAAATCAGGAAAATTCTCTACGTGCTACTGAAGCTGGAATGATATTCAGCTCTTAGTAAGCATTCATGGGAAATGGCTGATGAGAACCTAGTGAACAAGCATAGTAAACTATTATAAATACAGTATGACACCTATGTGCAAGGAAATTAAAATCCAGTCTAGAAAAAAGGACAAAAGGGAAGCACACCAAAATAGTTTAAATGGCAATGTTTGGGGGTGACTGGGTGGCTCAGTCAGTTGAGTGGCCAACTCTTGATTTCAGCTCAGGTTATGATCCCAGGGTCTGGGATCAAGTCCCATATCAGGCTCCACAGTGAGCATAGAGACTGCTTGAGATTCTCTTTCTCCCTCCATCCCTCCCCTACTCACATTCCCTATCTCTCTAAAATAAATTTTTTTAATTAAAAGAAATAATAATTGACAATGTTTGGGTAATAACATAGTCTCTTTTTTCTAATTTTTCTTTTTTTTCAATGTTGTGCTTTATTTTAAAATGTTTCTAGGGGCGCCTGGGTGGCTCAGTCGGTTGAGCGGCAGACTTCGCTCAGGTCATGATCTTGCGGTCCGTGAGTTCGAGCCCCGCATCGGCGCTGTGCTGACAGCTCAGAGCCTGGAGCCTGTTTCCGATTCTGTGTCTCCCTCTCTCTGACCCTCCCCCATTCATGCTCTGTCTCTCTCTGTCTCAAAAATAAATAAACGTTAAAAAAAATGTTTAGGGGCGCCTGGGTGGCGCAGTCGGTTAAGCGTCCGACTTCAGCCAGGTCACGATCTCGCGGTCCGTGAGTTCAAGCCCCGCGTCAGGCTCTGGGTTGATGGCTCAGAGCCTGGAGCCTGTTTCCGATTCTGTGTCTCCCTCTCTCTCTGACCCTCCCCTGTTCATGCTCTGTCTCTCTCTGTCCCAAAAATAAATAAACATTGAAAAAAAAAATTAAAAAAAAAAAAAATGTTTAAAAAAAAACTTTAAAAAAATAAAATAAAATAAAATGTTTCTATATCAAGTAATCGTACAATAATAAAATTTATTATAGTAAATTATTTATAATAATAATAATAATGATAAATCTAGCTCAGAGTTTCCAAGTTTAAAAGAACTGGCATAAAAAAAAAAGAACTGGCATAACTTAAGGATATTTATCTATATTAAAAAGTCACTAACCATGCTGTCCATTACTTTTTTTTCTAACAAAGCTTATGATTTCAAAAAGTGTTTTCTTAAATTTCCCATAATCAAGTTAAGAGAGCCAGTAAGTCCCTTGAGATAATGGGTGCAAGAGTAGGAATATTAAAAATGAACACTTAGCTGTGAATAGAAAAAGAGAAAAGGTGGATTGGGATGCTTGGGTGGCTCAGTCAGTTAAGCATCCAACTTCAGCTCAGGTCATGATCTCACTGGTTTGTGAGTTTGAGCCCACATGGGGCTCTGTGCTGAAAGCTGAGCCTGGAGCCTGCTTCAGATTCTGTGTCTCCTCCTCACTCTGCCCCTCCCCCGCTCATGCTCTGTCTCTGTCTCTCAATAATAAATAAACGTTTAAAAAAAATTTTTTTTTAAAGAGAAAAGGCAGGTTGGCCATCCAGCTTCATTGCAGTCAGTTTCATGGGTACTATACAGAACAAGGAAAGTCTCTTGACTCTGATATCAGCTGGTAAGATATAAATTATGACGAAGTCATACCAGCAATATTTCAAAGTGAAGACTCTTATCAATCACATTCTACTGTTTCTTATGCCTCACATTCCTGAGTTAATGTGTCCCTTAAAGTTGGCAGACTGTTTATATTTCTTCACTATTTAAACTGATTTATCTTTCAAGTGTAAATGAACTAGAATAAAATAAGTTGGTCTGCAAAATATAATACAAATCACAATTCAGAACCCAGTTTTTATTTAAACACAGATATATACATATCTAAGTATATATGTATACATGTGTGTTTTAAATATATAATAAAATATGGAAAATAATTCTAAAGAAATAATACAAAGTGTAAATATATATCTAAGTTCTCACATTTCACATGAGTGATAGATCCACATGAAATGTATCTGGGGTCATGAATGAACGACTATATTTAGAATATAACTCTTCCTATCCCAAGGTAAATGTCCTTTACAGCTCCAAAATTCTTACTCATTAAATAATTTCATAAAATAGCTTATTCCTGGCAACTTTTTCACATTTTTTTCTTCTGGAATATTCGTGGTAAGTTCCCCATGCTAAAAGACTTGTAGATGAGGACAACCGTTTACAGTTATTTGCATTCCTCTACTTTTCTCTACATTTCTCTATGCAATTCTCATATTCATTCACAGAAGAGTCATAGACACATAGTGACTGTTAAGTAGCTACTGATAGATTTCTGGAAGTTGTCTAATTTAAAAAGGCTACATGCTTCCAAATACGACCTTGAGAACCAAGAGAAAAAAGATATACTTAAATACAAGAGATCTGAGGATTTTTTTGTAATTTTTCATTTTGAAATATTTTCAGCTTTATAGAAAAGCTGCAAGAATAATATGGAACTTCTATATGCCCTTATTCCAGATTCCAAATGGTTAAAATTTATAATTGCTTTATTACCAACCCCCCCCCCCCTTCTCTCTCTCTCTTTCCCTGTGCATGTGTCTTGCTTTTCTCTACATAGATACCTTTGGAGAGTTAGTTGCGGGCATCTTGCCCCTTTGTTACAGCAAGTCAGCTGGTTTTAAGGGTTAACTCACCTTAAGGGAACACACTCTGCTTGCAAACCTAAGCGCCTTGATCTGTAACAGAACTAACTTACTTTCGTTGAGGTTTGCCGACTGCTGGCTTTGAGGAGTGACAGACCAGAACTTTCCCAGACTGCAGAGGCCAGCAAATCTCCATTTTCTGATTAGCCTAGCAACTTTTTTTTAGCAATTTTTTTTCTTTTTTTAGGTCACACAAATAATGTTACTAACCTCCCTTTGTGTATCTGTAAATCTCGCCCTCCTTTTCAGAAAGAAGAGAGTACTCCTGAACAAAACAAGAACGGAGGCCCTCACACAACCCAGGAGCACTGAGATAACGTTTGCAGCTGGCACCAGTGAGTATGCACGTGATTGAGAAATGCTGCAGGCCATTACATTTCTTTTGCTGATTAACTACCTTAAACCCCTTTAAAAACTCCTAGGCAGGGCAGAAACCTGAGTTGGTTTATGGACAAGTCTGTTTTCTCCCCAGTTGACCCACTTCCTGAATAAAGCTCAAATTTCCTTTCCACTCAAAACTTGTCTCTTGAGTATTGGCACTTCAAGCAATGGACAGCCAAACTTGGAGTTTGGTAACACCATTACATTTCAATGTTTCAGTGTGTATTTTTTTTTTCTTTTTAAGTTTTATTTATTTACTTTGAGACAGACAGCACAAGTGGGGAAGAGGCAGAAAAAGAGAATCCCAAGCAGGCTCCATGCTACCTGCACAGAGCCTGATGCGAGGCTCAGACTCTTGAACCATAAGATCATGACCTGAGCTGAAACCAAGAGTCAGACACTCAACCAACTGAGCCACCCAGGTGCTCCCAGTATGTATTTTCTAGATATAAGGAATGGTTTCTCACATAACCACAATATGTGGTTTATATTTATATTGATATAATACTATTATCTCATTTAGGTCCTTATTCTATAATTTCCCTGATTATCCTGTTGATATCTTTTATAGTAGGAGGGAGGGACAGGTTTCTTTTCCTGGTCCAGATCCAATCAACATTACAAATTGACCATTTTTAAAATCAAATGAGCCTCAGGGCGCCTGGGTGACTCAGTCAGTTAAGCATCCAACTCTTGGTTTTGGCTCAGGTCGTGACCTCACAGTTTGTGAGTTGAAGCCCCACATCAGGTTCCGTGCTGACACACACTCTGACCAAGTGTGGGGGGTAATCTAGGAATCCCCCGGGCTTACACCAATGGGTTAACAAGGCATAAAGAAATACAAAGTCACAAAATGCTCACACCCAAATTTGGGTAAACCAGATTGGAACTCCTAGAATAGGGGGGCGCAAAGACACCCCGAGAAAAGGGAGACACAAATGTGCCAGAAATAGGGAGATGAGAATGCACTCCAAAATAGGGAGGAGGTGTAGAGCCCCCAAAATAGAGAGGGAGAGGCAAAGACCTGAAATAGAAATGGCACAAAGGTGCCCAATACATAGGTATATGAAATAAACAAGATTAGATGTTCAGGGTGGAAGCACCCCCAATTTAGTACTATAGCAGAAAAGCTGCTTTCACAGGAGGATAGGGCCAGGTTAGGTAAGTTGGTGAATTGGACTATGGACCCCTGTGCTGCAGGCAAAGCAGCCCAGAGCGGAGATGGTTAACAAAAGAAAAGGTGCCTTATTAACCCTGAGGTTATTCCCCCTGTCTCATCCCCTAGGCTAGCTAAGATAAACAGGCACGGTGCCTCCTGTCTGCTGTTAACAACAATTTACCCATCTACCAGGCATGGGATTTTGTTTTGTATTGACTCAAACCCCAAACGCTTTTCCCTCACATCCACAAGTTAATGCTCACAGTTTCTTTGTCTCTTAGTACATGCTCATCACGTTTGTAAGCCTTCTGACCTGAATAAATATGGGGCAAGGACCCTTATTCGGGGCTCTTGTCTTCTCCCAGACATTAGCCATCTCTAGCTTTCAATCCTGTGTCTGCTCTTTTGCTGGCCAAAAGAGAACTTTAGAATTAGAGTCTACAACATCCAAGCTCAGAGCCTGCTTGGGATTCTCTCTCCCCCTCTATTTATGCCCTTCCCCCACTTTCATGCGCGCGCTCTCTCTCTCTCTCTCTCTCAAAATAAATAACAAGCAACAAAATCAAATGACCCTCCAGATGTTAGTAAATTGGTGCCAACTTCCAGATTCTAAAGTAGATTTCTAAAAACAAAGTCGTTCTTGCCAAAAAATGCTCAATATCACTCATCATCAGGGAAATACAAACCAAAACCACAATGAGATACCACTTCACACCTATCAGAATGGCTAAAATTAACAACCCAGGAAACAACAGATGTTGGCAAAAACGTGCAGACTGGGGAACCATCTTACACTATTGGTGGGAATGCAAACTAGAGCAGCCACTCTGGATAACAGTGTGGAGGTTCCTCAGAAAGTTAAAGATAAACTCTATGACCCATCAAATGCACTACCAGGTATTTATCCAAAGGATACAAAGCTACTAATTCAAAGGGGCACATACACCCTAATGTCTATAGCAGCATTATCAACAATAGCCAAACTATGAAAAGAGCCCAAATGTCCATCAACTGATGAATGGATAAAGAAGAAGTGGTGTATATATATAATGGAATATTACTTGGCAATCAAAAAGAATGAAATCTTGCCATTTGCAACAATGTGGATGGAGCTAGAGTGTATTGTGCTAAGCAAAATAAGTCAGTCAGAGAAAGACAAATATCATATGATTTCACTCATATGTGGAATTTAAGAAACAAAACAGATGAACATAGAGGAAGGAAAGGAAAAATAAAATAAGATAAAAACAGGGAGGAAAACCATAAGACACTCTTAACTAAATTGAGAGTTGCTGTAGGGGAAGTGGAGGGATGGGCTTAACGGGTGATGGGTTAAGGAGGGCACTTGTGTTGAGTACTGAGTGTTATATGTCAGTGATGAATCACTCAATTTTACTTCTGAAGCCATTACTACACTATATGTTAACTAGCTTGAATTTAAATAAAATCTTGCAAGAAAAAAAAATTCTATGAAAAGGAACTTTTGCCTTCAAAGTTAAACTATCATATTTGAAAATTAAAGTAACATTTTTGTAGCATAAATAAATAGAATGGAATAAGAACCATTAAATCCTAAATGATAAATGCTTAGCTGATCCTATGCAAGATTTTTACAAATTTTTTTCTACAGGAAAAAAAATTTTTAATTAATTTTAGTATGGATCTAAGTTCAATATGAACTGGGCTTGTGTATTTCATAATTAACAAAAATAGAAACAGAATTTTGTTACAGCTTGATTGTTTCACCTACTATTACTAATGGTATATTGTGATACACAAATATCTTGAACTTCATCCTTAAAAAATAATTGACTGGAGATGAGGAATTAAGATGGTGGAGAAGTAGGGGAACCCTGGGCTATCCCTATCCCTCAAACACAGCTGTATTGAGGTCAGATCACTTGGAACACCCTGGAAATCAATCTGAGGACTGGCAGATGGATATCCATCATTGAAGGGTGACAGTGTGGCAGGTGTGAGGTTTATTTTAACAAACAAATCAAAGTACATCTAGTTAAATGTCCACTCAACCACTGCAGGCAAGGAGGAGCTCTGCAGAGGACTGACCAATGGGAAAGAGCAGCCAAAATGCAACAGTAGAGTGCACACAGCATATACAGAAACATCCTGAAGTGCCAGGCTCTGGACAGTGCCTAACCCCTTTTTAATATAGCATTATCTTCAGATGCAGGAAACATAACCAGCATTCAAAATAGACAAAAGGCAGAAACTTAGCCAAAATGACAAGATGGAAGAATTCTCCCCAAAAGAAAGGTCAAAAAGAAATCAGAGCCAGGGACTTGCTCAACACAGATATAAGTAATATATCTGAACAAAAATTTAGAACAACAGTCATAAGACTACGGTCTGGACTTGAGAAAAGCATCGAAGACACCAGAGAAACCCTTGCTGCAGAGATCAAAGACCTAAGAACTAGTCAGACTGAAATAAAAACTGCTATAACTGATCTGCAAAAACAACTGGATATATTTTCAATGAGGACTGAGGAATCTGAGTAGAGAAGAAGTTATATAGAAGATAAAATTATGGAAAACTAAAAGCTCAAAAGAAGATGGAAAGAAAACTATTATACCATGCCAAGGGAGATCAGCAATTCCATAAAGCAAAAATAGTCTCCATATCATAGGAGTCCCAGAAGAAGAAGAGCAGGAAAAGGGGGAAGAAGGATTATTTGAACATATTAAAGCTAAGAACTTCACTAACCTGGGGAAGAGCACAGTAATTCAAGTCCAAGAGACACAGAGAACTCCCCTCAAAATCAACAAAAACAACTCAACACCACAACCTATCATAATGAAACTTGCAAATACAAAGGTAAAGAGAGAATTATGAAAGCAGCTAAGGGAAAATGTCCTTAACCTGCAAGAGTAGACACATAAAGGTAGTAGCAGACCTATCCACTGAAACTTGGCAGGCCAGAAGGGATTTGTAGTAAATATTCAAAGTGCTGAGTGGGAAAAATATGCAGCCAAGAAATATTTATCCAGCTAGCTTGTCATTCAGAATAGAAGAAGGGATAAAAAGTTTCCCAAACAACAAGTAAAGGAGTTTATGACGACTAAACCAGGCCTACAATATATTTTAAGGGGGACTTTGAATGGAGAAAAAAAAAGGCCAAAGCAACAAAGACTACAAAGTACCAGAACATCACTGGAAACACCAACTCCACAGGTAACACAACAGCACTAAATTCATATCTATAGTCACTCTGAATGTAAATGGAATAAATGCTCCAATCAAAAGATATTGGGTATCAGAATGCATAAAAAAAAATCAAGATCTATCCATATGCTGCCCACAAGAGGTTCATTAGACCTAAGACACCTGCAGATCGAAAGTGAGGGGATGGAGAACCATGTTAACAGATGTCAAAAGAAAGTCTGGGTAGCTATACTTATATCAGACAACCTAGATTTTAAATCAAAGACTGTAACAAGAGATTAAGAAGGACATTATATCATATCCATCAAGAAGATCTAACAATTAGAAATATTTATGCCCCAACTCAGAGGCACCCAAATATATAAATCAATTAGTAACCAACATAAAGAAACTAATTGATAATAATACCATAATGGTAGGGGACTTTAACACCCACTTACAGCAAAGAACAGATCATCTAAGCAGAAAATCAACAAGGAAACAATGGTTTTTAGTGACACACTTGACTGGATGGGCTTAGCAGATATATTTAGAACATTTCATCCTAAAGCAGAAGAATATACTTTCTTCTATATTTGCATGTCAATCAATGTAATACACCACATTAATAAAAACAAAGTGTAAGAATCATAGAATCCTATCAATAGACGCAAAAAAAGCATTTGACAAAATACAGCATCAATTCTTGATAAAAACCCCAACAAAGTAAGGATAGATGGAAACATCATAAAGGCCATACATGAAAGACCCACAGCTAATATCCACAGTGAGGAAAAACTAAGAGCTTTTCCCCTAAGGTCAGGAACAAGACAAGGATGTCTACTCTCACCATTACTATTTAACATAGTACTGGAGGTCTTAGCCTCAGCAATCAGACAACAAAAGGAGATAAAAGGCATCCAAATTGGCAAGGAAGAAGTCAAACTTTCACCATTGTATGTAGAAAACCCAAAAGACTCCACCAAAAAATTGTCAGAATTAATACATGAATTCAGCAAAGTTGCAGGATATAAAATCAACTTGCAGAAATCTGTTGCATTTCCATACACCAATAAGGAAGCAACAGAAAAAGAAATCAAGGAATCAATCCCATTTACAATTGCACCAAAAAAATAAGATATCTGGTAACAAAACTAACTAAAGAGGTAAAAGACCTGTACTCTGAGAGCTACAGAACACTTACGAAAGAAATTGAAGAGGACACAAAGAAATGGACAAACATTTCATGCTCATGGATCGGAAGAGCAAACATTGTTGAAATGTATATATTGCCAAAAGCAATCTACACATTTAATGTAATCCCTATCAAAATGCCATCAGTATTCATGGGGAGCCTGGGTGGGTGAGTCAGTTAAGCACCTGACTTCGGCTCACGTTATGATCTCGCAGTTCGTGAGTTCCAACCCCGCATCAGGCTCTGTGCTGACAGCTCAGAGCCTGGAGCCTGCTTCGGATTCTGTGTCTCCCTCTCTCTAACCCTCCCCTGCTTGCTCTCTCTCTCTCTCTCTCTCTCTCTCTCTGTCTCTAAATAATAAATATTAAAAAATTTTAAAAATACCATCAGCATTCCTTACAGAGCTAGATCAAACAATCCTAAAATGTGTATGGAAGCAGAAAAAAACCCAAATAGTCAAAGCAATACTGAAAAAGAAAAACAAAACTGAAGGCATCATGATTCTGTATTTCAACCCATATTACAAAGCTGTAGTCATAAAGATTATATGGTACTGGCACAAAAACAGACACAGAGGTCAATAGAATGGAAAGAAAACCCCAGAAATGGACCCACAACTATTTGGTCAACTAATCTTTGACAAAGCAGCAAAGAATAGTCAATGGAAAAAAGACAGTGTCTTCAACACATGGTGTTGGGATAACTGGACAGCAACATGCAGAAGAATGAAACTAGACTACTTTCTTACACCATACACAAAAGCAAATTCAAAATGGATGAAAGACCTAAATATGAAACAGGAAACCATCAAAATCCTACAGGACAACACAGGCAGCAACCTCTTTGCAGCAACTTGTTACTAGACACATCACCAACGGCAAGGGAAACAAAAGCAAATATAAACTATTGGGATTTCATCAAGAAGCTTCTACACAGCAAAGGAAACAATCAACAAAACTAAAAGACAGCCTACAGAATGAGTGAAGATATTTGCAAATGACATGACTCATAAAGGGATAGTATCCAAAATTTATAAAGAACTTATCAAACTCAACACCCAAAAAACAAATAATTCAGTAAAATATTGGCAAAAGACATGAATAGACACTTTTCCAAAGAAGACATCATGGCTAACAGACACATGAAAAGATGTTCAATATCACTCACCATCAGGGAAATACAAATCAAAACCACAACATGATACCACTTCACAAGAATGGCTAAAATTAACAACACAAGAAACAACAAGTATTGGTAAGGATGTGGAGAAAGGGGAATCCTCTTGCACTGCTAGTGGGAATACAAACTGGTGCAGCCACACTGGAAAACAGTATGAGGCTCCTCAGGAAAAAAAATAGAACTACCCTACAATTCACAGTGGTGCTGTTAGGTATTTACCCATAGGACACAAATACAGAGATTTGAAGGGGTACATGCACTTCATTGTTTATAGCAGCATTATCAACAATAGTCAAACTATGGAAAGAGCCCTAATGTCCACCAACTGATGAATGAATAAAGAAAATGTGGTATATATATACAATGGAATATCACTCAGTCATTAAAAAAGAATAAAAGCTTGCCATTTGCAATGACGTGGATGAAGCTAGAATGAGTTATGCTAAGCAAAATAAGTCAATCAGAGAAAGACAAATACCATATGATTTCACTCATATGTGGAATTTAAGAAACAAAACAGATGAACATATGGGAAGTGGGGGCGAAGAGAAGAGAGGGTAACAAACCACAAGAGACTCCTAATAATAGAGAACAAACTATGGGTTGATGGAGGGAAGTGGGTTAGGAGATGGGCTAGACAGGTGATGGGTATTTAGGAGGGCATTTGTTGTGATGAGCACTTGGTGTTGTATGTTATGAATCGCTAAAAACTACTCATGAAACCAATACTGCACTGTATGTTAACTAAAACTTAAATAAAAAAATAAAAATAGCTGACTGGAAATGTGAAGGAAAAGGAGAATACTGTGTAAATAAAACACCATCAACTTTCTGTGTATTTAGTTATCATTGACGTTTTTGTTTTGCATCGTCTTTTGCAACAAGTTTCCCATACGAAGTGTGTACTTTTAAAGTAATCATTGCTGAAAATACAAATTCATGCAAGGACTGATTGAAATTTGCAACAAGTTTTTCCCATTGAAACATCATGAATGGTGATTAGGTGCCTAAGCAAGCACACAATATCCCATCCAATCCATAATGTACCTGCTCATAGTATCAATGCATTCTAAGATCTAATTACAGGTACCAGGAGGGGTGGGAATGGCAAATAAAAAGGAAGAAAAACAAGCACAGAAACACACGAGTACTCTTGCATGTAAATGACTTGTAAACCTCCCATACTTGGATATGTGAATTAAGATCTTTGAGTTTATCACTCTATAGAAGTGGGTTCTCTGGGGCGCCTGGGTGGCGCAGTCGGTTAAGCGTCCGACTTCAGCCAGGTCACGATCTCGCGGTCCGTGAGTTCGAGCCCCGCGTCAGGCTCTGGGCTGATGGCTCAGAGCCTGGAGCCTGTTTCCGATTCTGTGTCTCCCTCTCTCTCTGCCCCTCCCCCGTTCATGCTCTGTCTCTCTCTGTCCCCCCCAAAAAATAAATAAACGTTGAAAAAAAAATTAAAAAAAAAAAAAAGAAGTGGGTTCTCTCACTTTTAGAGTCAGGGCATTCCTTTAAGCCTTTCAGAAGGTAAAACGACTCACTTACCAGATTCGTGCCTTGAATTCTGTGTGTACACATGTAAGTATGGATGGAGCAGAGGGGGAAAAAGAACAGGAAACTCTGAGAGGCAAGACTTGAAAGATAAGGCAGGGCTGTATTGCAGGGGCCTTATTGACCAGACTATAGACTTTGAGTTATTATACACTATGGGTAGGGGAAACATCAAAGGTGCTTCAACCAAGCGTGAGATGTTTAAGATGAAAACTACTTCAAGGAGTATGAAGGAACAGGCAAGGAGCAGTGCTAAAAGACCTGCTCCTTTGTTAAGGATGAAGAAAAATTGAAAGCCAACTCCCAAGGACATCTTCTCTGCACTTAGCTGCAGAATGACCCTGCTATGTCACCCCTTTGGCCAAGAGTATCCTTGGGCCTGATAAGTGTCCCATGAGAAGCAGGATTCTTCAATGAAGCTGCTGTGACTCAGAACCTCTAACTGAAAGAAGAGCAGGAAAGGTCACTGAGGAGGCCATAGTTGCCTTGGAAAGAGAGTGATTCCACAGCCCCTTGGCTAAGGTCCATTACTCCCCCCAACCAATCTCCTCTTTATTTTGGTGGGGGGTGAGGAATCTTCCCCCAAGACTCAGAATTGACAGCAATTTATCAGAAGGCAAACAAATTAACTTCTGCAATACTGACACCTTATCTTGGGTTTTGTTTGACAGAATTTCCTTAAGCATAAGATACATATTCTGAACAGGTTGGTGAGTGATTGTTCACTATTGATTCCATCTCTGGCTATCTCTAAGAGATTTAGACCCAATAAAAGATATTACTTCCTCCACCACTGGGGAAAATAAAGACAGAAATGGAGGCACAAGGGTCTCCAGAGAAAGTAGGGAGTGAGCAAGGGAATAGTTAGCACAGATATGTCTCCTGGCACAGCTCCCCTTCTAGAGACAGTAAATGAATCCTCAAGGAGCAAAAGACAAACTCTGCTTATAATTCCTGGATCCTACAGTACCTACATTCACTGATATTCATTCCAACCTATTTTTACACCTTCTCTCCAACTGGTTACACAAAGGCAACTACTTCTACTCTCAGAAAAGCCTACAAGAAACTGACTGAGAAGTTTCAGTTGGATTTCCTTTCATGCTTCAGGGAAGAAGGTAATGTAGTGCTTAGAGAGGGAAAAATATTAAAATATAGCTGGAGAATCTATATCTCTGAAAAAAAGCTTCCTGCTAATTCTACTACAGTCTTACATAAAACATTTGGTATTTATTTCATGTTAGATATCGATGAGTTGCTTCCACCTTGTCATTTCATTATCTCATTCAACAGTCTTTATCCCAGGGGAAGGCATTATCACCTCCATTTGACATTTGGGGAAAATAAGAGGTATGAAATAACTGGCTTGTAGAATTTCCCACAACAGTGCAATATAAGTGCTGGAATTCAAGTCCTGGGCTCCCATGTTCAAATCCAGTACTACTTCTATTATACCACAATTACCAACTACTTATGGGCAATGGGTAAGTACACTTACTTTCAAGAAAGTTTATACAATGGGATAGAGAGCTATGTATCACTAACTGGTTGCCAGGAATTTTACAAATGTTATTCATTTAACCCTCGAAACACTCTGTAGTTGGTACACTCACTCTCTCTGCCTTACAGAAAAGAAAACCAAATCATAGAGAGGTTAATAACTTCTCCAGCATTCACAGCTGTAAAGTGGTGGAGGCAGGATTTGAAGCCAGATGTAGTCCTCCATGGAACAGCCTCTCCTAGGCATAAGGCAGAGGGCTATGTTCATGAGGGAATTGTCTGGACTGGCTACTGAAAGAATTTAGTGAAGATACCAAGACTTTCACTTCATTGTGTTTCTGGGTCCAGTTTTAGGGAAAAAGAAAGTATCAGTGAAAAATATTCAGGTTGTTAGATTAGCATCCAGAAGTCAGAAGTTGGGATGTATCCAGGCTGTGAATACTCATTTCACAAGTTAAAAAGTGAAGCTTCTTTGCCTTATTAATCTTCTGTCCAAGCAGCCTGAATCGCATAGATACAGTGAGACCCCTGTGTTCACGTTCCCACAATGTTGGCCATACCACCCTCTGAGGCCCATTTAGGGGGACTCAGCCAACTTAGATGGACAGTTAACATGACAGCTGCCTTCTACACTTAGGAACTAACTGAAAAACAGTGAGTAATAAGACAGCTTAGCAGAAACATATCTACCTTTACTTTAATTTCATTAGATTCAGCATAAAATATTTTTACACACTTCCTATTTTCCAGAACAGTTTTGTCAGGCATTTACCTGGAAAACTATCCTGCAAGGGAGCTGTCCTGTATATCTTCATTTATAATTAACACAATATCCAGCAAGGGTTTTCATTTCAGGATTATATATCACTTCTAGAATTGTAAGTCTAACCTGTGCAGTCTGGGTATTCCTAGAATAACAACAAACATCTCAGAAATAAACAGGATTCAGAATTATGTAGTATAGCTCCCATTCTACATTCAAGAAACTAAGAGATGTTAAATAACTATGCTAGATCCATAAAGCAAGATAATTGTTTTTTGTTTATTCAACAGAATTTAGGCCCTTGTCTTTCTACTTTTCCTCTCTGCCACCCATCCTTTAGCAGTTAATCACTTAAAATAGAATAGTTTCTGTTACCAAGAACATTCAATCTCTCATAACCCTCTTTCAAATGAATTCCCTGAAAACTATATCAGAATTCTAGTAACTCAAGATAATACATGGAAGCTATTAAATAATTCATTCCTGCAAATTTTACTCACATTACATTTTAGGTTCATTTGGTGTAAAAATCACTTTCAAATAAATAATATTATTTTAAGCCTTGGAACATATTTCTCCCAAAATATAATTGTTGTTGTTTTTAAGAGGAGGGAGGGGCAGGGAGAGAGAATAGAGAGAATCCCAAACAGGCTCACGCTGTTGGCACAGAGCCTGAGTCAGGGCTCACACTCACAAAACATGAGATCATGATCTGAGCTGAAATCAAAGTCTGACACTTAACCAACTGAGCCACCCAGGTGCTCCAAAATATTTTCTTTTATAGATATTTTTAAAAGTTCTTATTCTCTTCATTACAACTTATGCGTTTTTCAAAGTATTCCATGATATACATATTTATAATTAGAAAAATATTTGTTAAAAAAAGAGCAGCTATACAACAATTTATTAAGTACCTATTACACACCACAACTATAATCAAACAATGAATTCAACAGACCAGTTCCCTGACTTCATTCAACTGGCAAATGCAACAAATAAATAAAGAAATAAAATAATTTTAGATCTTGATAAGCACCTAAAAGAAAATAAATAGAACTTTAGGAATGAAAGAATGGCAGAGGAACTAACATAGGGTGCTCAAAAGAAGAGAATATTAGTGCTGGAAACTGAAGAATGGGTTCCAGATGAGATTTCCAAACAAAAACAAACACACACACACACACACACACACACACACACACAAAACCTAGAGCAAAAGCACCTGGTCAGAGACAGACTTGGCTTATTCTAGTATAGGAAGAAGGTCCATGTAACTGAAGAAGAGGGAAGAAGGAAAGGCAGAGGAGGAAAAGAGGGAGAGGAAGAGAAAAAACTGGTGAAGTAGGTGAAGGCCAAATCATTCAGAGACTCATGCACCACAAAATGGAGCTTGGATTTTATTCTACGTTGGAGAAGTTACGGAGTGTTTTCACACAAAGAAATGACATGACCTTATTTACATTATTAAAAGGTCAATATGGCTACTGTGTAGAAAATGGGTTGTAAAGAAGCAAAGGCAGGAAGAAGAGAGATAATTCAGGAGGTCTTCGTGGTAATCCAGAGAGATAATAATGGTAGCTTGAACGAGGAAGTTCAGGAGAAAGAAAGAACGGCAGATGCATCAAGATAAATTTTAGAAATAGAGCAAATAGAAATTGTAACTGAGTTGTATGTGAAAGATAGGAGAAAGGGAGATGTGATATTAAAAGAGAAAGTCCATAAAGATTTACTCAAACTATCCACATTTCCAGTAATAAGATGTTCAAATAGATGACCAAGTATAAATTGAGATTTGAGGAAACCCAATAAAACAATCCAAACCAAAATACATAATCACTATTAAGCAACAGATTCCTTGAATTGATCAAGTCCAGGTATTCTGTCTGTAAACTTATTTACAAGCTTCATAGAATTTTTCTTTTAACTTCTGAGACTGGATAACCTGAGTTCATTCGTTACATCAAATCATGCCTTCTGCCATTTGTGAGTAAGCTGTGTACCAAATGGACTCCAATCAATATTAGTTTTAACACATTCTACAGAAACAGGCAAATTAGGGAAAAAAAATTTCTTCAACAAAAGCATAAAATCCTGAATATTTTTACTCTAAATGAGAGTTGCTTTACAAATATAAGCTTTCTAAATAAAACCCGCTTTCAGTGCCCTTTATGAGAAATAAATGTAGGGGCGCCTGGGTGGCTCCGTCAGTTAAGCGTCCGACTTCAGCTCAGGTCATGATCTCACAGTCCGTGAGTTCAAGCCCCACGTCAGGCTCTGTGCTGCTCTGTCTCTCTCTCTCTCTCAAAAATAAATGAATGAAAGAAAGAAAGAAAGAAAGAAAGAAAGAAAGAAAGAAAGAAAGAAAGAAAGAAAGAAAGAAGGAAAGAAAGAAAGAAGGAAGGAAAGAAGGAAAGAAAGAAAGGAAAGAAAGAAAGGAGGAAAGAAAGAAAGAAGGAAAGAAAGAAGGAAGGAAGGAAGGAAGGAAGGAAGGAAGGAAAGAAAGAGAGAAAGAAAGAAAGAAAGAAAGAAAGAAAGAAAGAAAGAAAGAAATGTATAATCACGTAGAACTTAGCCTAAGCTCCCCAGCAGACAAATTTAAAGCTCAGCAAAAGCATACAGAAGATGGAGTTCACAATACAGTCATCTTCTCCCCATCCCTTCCCACCCTAGCAGAAGCCACAAAAGCCCTGTGGCAGTCAATAGATATTGGGATAGAGATGGTTAGGATCTTAAAAGTTCTTATGAGACACATGCCCTTGCCATAGGAATCGAGTAAATGTTCTAAACAATCTTGGGTCCAGAAAAGAGGTGTGTGGTTCAAGCACATCACTTCATTCTTACCCCCAGAGAACAGACCTTTTCCAATATGGTCATATTATTGATGTTAATTTTATCTTTAGGATAACAATCCAAATGGCCTTAGGTGCTATTTTTTCAGGAGTTTTCTCCAGCACACTTGATTTACTCATAAAATTGTTAGACAATGGCATTAAAGATATTGAATCAACAGGTTAGATTGAAATATAGCCAAATGTCAAATAATTTTTAACTGATATCAAAGGTCCCACAGTTTCCTTGCTCCAGAATCACATGACCCAACAAGACACCTGCATATAAGCAGCTGCATTAGGTGACTACTCATGGAGGTCTTAAAGGTAATGCATTTATCCAATCATTTTTTAAAAATTACAGAAACCCTTATGCCCCAGGTCATCTCCATGACACTGCTGTTAGAAATTTCCTCAACTTCCTCTTTTTATTTTGTTAATGTTTTTATTTATTTTTGAGGGAAAGAGACAGAGAACTAGTGAGGGATGGGCAGAGAGAGAGGGAGACACACAATCCAGGCTCTTAATTGTCAGCACAGAACCTGATGCAGGGCTTGAACTCACAAATGGTGAGATCATGACCTGAGGCGAAGTCGGACACTCAAATGTCTGAGCCATCCAGGCGCTCCCCTCAGCTACTCTTACAAAGGCATTCGTGAAGAAGAGAGCTAACCCAGTATATTTAGTTTAGGAGGAGAGAAAAAGAGAATTATGCAGGGTAATGTCAGTCTGCATTGCAATCTCCTATCTGGGATAAGCTAAATGAAATAAGGATTTTAATCTCTTTTGTTCACTGCTATATCCCCAGTATCTAGGAAAAATACCTAGCAAACAGTAAACATTCAGTAAATATTGACTTAATAATTCATAAATAAACAGATCTCAGTTTCTTCTTTGGACAAGGAAAATGAAGCCCCTCTGCTATTCCAGGAACATGCAGTAATTATGGGTTTTTTCACAGCTTCCAGACACATGAAAATCTCAAATACTTTCAACACCTCCAGCACCATCACTGGCTTCATCCTCCTGGGCTTCCCTTGCTCCAGGGAGGGGCAGATCCTCCTCTTTGTGCTCTTCTCTGTTGTCTACCTCCTGACCCTCATGGGCAACGGGTCCATCATCTGTGCTGTGCGCTGGGATCAGAGACTCCACACCCCCATGTACATCTTGCTCGCCAATTTCTCCTTCCTAGAGATCTGGTATGTCACCTCCACTGTCCCCAACATGTTGGCCAACTTCCTGTCTGACACCAAGGTCATCTCCTTCTCTGGGTGCTTTCTCCAGTTCTACTTTTTCTTCTCCTTGGGTTCTACAGAATGCTTCTTCTTGGCTATTATGGCATTTGATCGGTACCTTGCCATCTGCTGGCCTCTACAATACCCTACTCTTATGACTGGACATCTCTGCACCAACCTTGTGGTCAGCTGCTGGGTACTTGGTTTCCTTTGGTTCCCAGTACCTATCATTGTTATTTCCCAAATGTCCTTCTGTGGATTCAGGATAATTGACCACTTCCTGTGTGATCCGGGTCCCCTATTAGCACTCACCTGTGCCAGAGTCCCAGTAATGGAGTTTTTTTGGACGATTATAAGTTCCTTGCTCTTATTTATTCCTTTCCTCTGCATCATGGGGTCCTATACTCTGGTCCTGAGAGCTGTGTTTAGAGTCCCTTCAGCAGCTGGACGAAGAAAAGCTTTCTCGACCTGTGGGTCCCATCTGGCCGTGGTTTCACTGTTCTATGGTTCGGTGATGGTCATGTATCTGAGCCCAACATCTGAGCATGAGGCTGGGATGCAGAAACTTGTGACTCTGTTTTATTCTGTAGGAACCCCACTCATTAATCCTGTGATCTACAGTCTAAGGAACAAAGATATGAAACATGCCCTGCAGAAATTTCTAGGAATATAGAAGTTATGATCTTGATAAAGAAAAATGGGGGTAATTGGCCTACCTTCATATTTTTTCAGGTGAAAAAAGTTAGTAGCTAATACCACTCTGAAAATTGTTCATCCTATTATTGAGCTTATTCATCATGGCTGTTTCTACTTTTCCTGGAATCATGAGAGCAAGAAAAGACTCATAGACATTATCCAATTCCCTCATTTTATAGATGAAGAAGCTGGGGAATGGAAATTTTGAGTGACTTGCTCTGGCCATAACTATATAATGCACAGAAAAATCTTTTTAAAGAGCTGTTCTTTCTACTCATAAAGAAATAAATACATAATAAACTATAAGAAAGTATTATTTTTTGCCGTTCAGATATGTAGCCATCAAATAATCTTTCATCTGAGGAGGGGGAAATATATATATTACTGATAGAATTGTAAATTGGTGCAACTTCTACTTAGGACAAATTGCAAAACAATTTAACAAAATTTAAAACGCACAGTATCCATTAACAGCAAATGCACTCACTCCTAAATACCTAGCCTACACATATAATCAATCATGCATATGTGAAAATATGCATGCAAAAGAATATTTATTGTTGCAGCATTGTAATACCAAATTACTAGAAATCACAAATGCCCATTTATGGAGACCTATTTAGATAACTTATGATGTGCCCATGCAATGGAAAATGATATAGAATTTTTTAAATGAGGGAGTTTTAGATGCACATAGATGGAACCACCCACAAGTTATATTGTTAAGAGAATAAACAATGTATAATACATAAGCTGTCATTTATGTATAAAATCATAAATGTGTATGTGTGTGTTTAAAGGATAGAATATCTTTCAAAGGGTAGATATGAAATCTAACAGTGGTTGAACTTGGGAAGGAAGATGATTGAGAATGTCTTAGATACAAGGCAAAGGAAAATATTTTCACTGTGTACTCTTTGGTATCCTTGATACATTTATTGATGATGATGATGATGATGATGATGATGTCATCTGTATTAGAAAAATTTCCAAGAATTGGATCCTGAGGAACAGTGTTTCCATAATTCCTGGATTCCTTGAGGAATCTATAAAGCAGGGTGTCTTCCCTGGGTCATAACATATGAAGGAGTCAGGATCTAAGAGCCCACAGATATCTTTTCATTCAGACTTCTTGGTTCTGGAGAGACGATGTGAGAATTACTTTGTCATCTGAGGATATCTAGGAGGATATAAACTGTTGAAGTTATATCTAGTCTCTTGTCAGAACAATTGTGTTTATTATATTCTTTATTGTTCACTCATTTATCAAAAACATTTAATGAATACCTTCAATATGTCAGGTACGGAGCTAGGAAATGAATCAAATAAGGTGAAAAATCACATTTGAGTCCTCATGGAACTGACAGTTTATGATGAGAAAAAATTTAAATTGTGAGGTGGATTATGACCAAGAGAGATATTAGTTGTTACAGAAGTCACCTGGAGAACAGTGTGTGCAAAGTAAGGAGAGGTGAGGGGGAAAAGAGCAGGAAAATGAATTATTCCCACATAGCTAATTATAGCTCATAGTCTACAGGATCACAGCAATAAAAAGGTCAGGAGTATCCCTGAAAAGGGTCTATTAAGCTCTTTTTTTAATTAACTAATTTATTTATTTTTTTAATTTACATCCAAGTTAGTTAGCATATAGTGCAACAATAATTTCAGGGGTAGATTCATTAATGCTCCTTACCACATTTAGCCCATCCCCCCTCACACAACACCTCTAACAACACTGTTTGTTCTCTATATTTAAAAGTCTCTTATGTTTTGTTCCAACCCTATTTTTGTAATATTTTTGCTTCCCTTATGTTCATCTGTTTCGTATCTGAAATTCCTCATATGAGTGAATTCATATGATATTTGTCTTTCTCTAATTTCGCTTAGCATAATATCCTCTAGTTCCATCCATGTAGTTGCAAATGGCAAGATTTCATTCTTTTTGATTGCTGAGTACTACTCAATTGTATATATGTACCACATCTTTTTTTTAGTTTTTATTAAAAAACATTTAATTTTTATTAAAATTTCAATAAGATAGCACTTTGAATTCCATGTATGGATCTCAGAGCAGTCTGTGAAACTCAAGTCAGTAATTCCTCAATTTATTTCATTAATCTTCAGATGAAAAATTAAGATTCTCAGAAGGTTGTAATTTTTTTTGTAATTTAACTTTATTTTTTATTTTTTAAAATTTACATCCAAATTAGTTAGTATATAGTGAAGGAATGATTTCAGAAGTAGATTCCTTAATGCCCCTTCCCCCCTCCCACAATCCCTACCATTTAGCCCATCCCCCCTCCCACAATCCCTCCAGCAACCCTCAGTTTGTTCTCCATATTTATGAGTCTCTTTTGTTTTGTCCCCTCCCTGTTTTTATATTATTTTTGTTTCCCTTCCCTTATGTTCATCTGTTTTGTCTCTTAAAGTCCTCATATGAGTGAAGTCATATGATTTTTGTCTTTCTCTGACTAATTTCACTTAGCATAATACCCTCCAGTTCCATCCACATAGTTGCAAATGGCAAGATTTCATTCTTTTTGATTACTGAGTAATACTCCATTGTATACATATACCGGATTTTCTTCATCCATTCATCCATTGATGGACATTTGGGCTCTTTACATACTTTGGCTATTGTTGATAGTGCTGCTATGAACATGGGGGTGCATGTGTCCCTTCAAAACAGCACACCTGTATCTCATGGATAAATCCCTAGTAGTGCAATTGCTGGGCCATAGGATAGTTCTATTTTTAGTTTTTTGAGGGACCTCCATACTGTTTTCCAGAGTGGCTGCACCAGCTTGCATTCCCACCAACAATACAAAAGAGATCCTCTTTCTCCGCATTCTGGCCAACATCTCTTGTTGCCTGAGTTATTCATTTTAGCCATTCTGACAGGTGTCAGGTGGTATCTCATTGTGGTTTTGATTTGTATTTCCCTGATGATGAGTGATGTTGAGCATTTTTTCATGTGTCGGTTGGCCATCTGGATGTCTTCTTTGGAGAAGTGTCTATTCATGTCTTTTGCCCATTTCTTCACTGGATTATTTGTGTTTTGGGTGTTGAGTTTGATAAGTTCTTTATAGATTTTGGATACTAACCCTTTACCTGATATGTCATTTGCAAATATCTTCTCCCATTCTGTCAGTTGCCTTTTAGTTTTGCTGATTGTTTCCTTCCCTGTGCAGAAGACTTTTATTTTGATGAGGTTCCAGTAGTTCATTTTTGCTTTTGTTTCCCTTGCCTCTGGAGACGTGTTGAGTAAGAAATTGCTGCAGCCAAGATCAAAGAGGTTTGTGCCTCCTTTCTCCTCAAGGATTTTGATGGCTTCCTGTCTTACATTGAGGTCTTTCATCCACTTTGAGTTTATTTTTGTGTATGGTGTAAGAAAGTGGTCCAGGTTCATTTTTTTGCATGTTGCTGTCAAGTTTTTCCAGCACCATTTGCTGAAGAGACTGTCTTTATTCCATTGGATATTCTTTCCTGCTTTGTCAAACATTAGTTGGCCATACGTTTGTGGGTCCATTTCTGGGTTCTCTATTCTGTTCCATTGATCTGAGTGTCTGTTTTGTGCCAGTACCATACTGTCTTGCTGATTACAGCTTTGTAATAAAGTTGGAAGTCTGGGATTGTGATGCCTCCAGCTTTGGTTTTCTTTTTCAAGATTGCTTTGGCTATTCGGGGTCTTTTCTGGTTCCATGCAAATTTTAAGATTGTTTGTTCTAGTTCTGTGAAGAATGCTTGTGTTATTTTGAGAGGGATTGCTCTATGACGCTCTTTTAACTTCAACTCATGTTCACCAATTTACTGCAATTATAGGCAAAAGAAGTCTAAATATAAAACATAAAAAAGTTAAAATCAAAATACATTTTTTAAAAACAACATCTGCAAAGGAACGTTATTATCATATAACTAAAATGTGGAAATTATTCTTCAAGGCTCATGAAACTTCAAATAGCCCATCTGATTTCCCTTAAGGTAGGAACCACAAGAGCTAGTAACTATATCAGTTCTTTGCCCTGCCCTTTACATTTAGCATTATATCTCAAAGTAAAATCATTTTTCTCTGAAATATGTATTTTTATATTGAAAATATCTTATCTTCTTTTATTTACACAGTGCTTGTTTATTATAAACATGTTTAGACACAAAGTATAAACAGATATAAATCACATTATCCTAAGATAACAATCATTAAATTTTAGGTAATCACCTCCTCAGTCAGACATGTCTATATGCATATACATATTATATTAAGTATATAATTTATATCAATGTATACATATAATTTATACCCACACATATATAGTTTTACATATATGGTCACAACAGACATGCTGTCTCTATGGAAGACACCCTCCACTTTATTCTTCACTTTTCTTTACTTTTCCTTTACTTACTCTTCCTTTCTCCCATCACTCCTTCCCCACTTCTCTCCAAAACCATCTGACACTCCCTTAAATAAGAATATTAATAACTAATGTATATCATTCTATGTTGTTCTCCAACCCATATAATTATATATTTATACACACAGAGACACACACCTTCACAGTTTTCGCTGGGAAGTTTTCACAATGCATACTTATTTTTATCATGATTTTTTCACTTAACATTATGTTGATGAATTCCTTCAAAGTCAACTACTATAAATTTTAACTCATTCTTCTTCTTGGCCCTTTAATTGTTCATTTAGCACTATTTACTCAGCTGTTTCTCTACTTCTATGCATTAACTTCCTATTTTTATCCCTATAAACAATGATGCAACACACACACACACACACATACAGGCACACACACTCTAACGTACTTGGGTCTTTATTTTTATGGGATAGATTTTCAGGAGTGTGGAAAAGGAGTTAAGATGGCAGAGGAGGGGCGCCTGGGTGGCTCAGTCGGTTAAGCGTCCGACTTCAGCTCAGGTCACGATCTCACGGTCCATGAGTTCGAGCCCCGCGTCAGGCTCTAGGCTGATGGCTCAGAGCCTGGAGCCTGCTTCCGATTCTGTGTCTCCCTCTCTCTCTGCCACTCCCCCATTCATGCTCTGTCTCTCTCTGTCCCCAAAATAAATAAACGTTAAAAAAAATTTTTTTTAAAAAGATGGCAGAGGAATAGGAAGACCCTAGGTTTGCTTTGTCCTCAAGCACAGTTAGATAAATATCAAATCATTTTGAACACCCAAGAAATATATCTGAGGACTGAGAGAGCAAAACTGCACAACTAGAGGTGAATAAACCACCACATTGTGGAAGGTAGGAACTGCATAGAGTTGATTTGGAGGAGAGAAGAGCTGTGGGTGCTGTGTAGGGGAGGGAGCCCTGATTGTAAAGAGAGGAAGGAGAAAGAGAGAGAAAGAGTGAAAGTGCACATGGGGAATTTCACAATACTCCCAAAACCATTAACTGGAAAAAGGAGAGGGGCTGATTGCAAGTTCTTATAAGCAGTGGAGCTCAAAGTCTGAAGTTTTAGAAGTCTGAGCCATCACCAGGGTTGTGACTAGTGAACTTGGCGGTGCTCTAGTGGGGAAAGAGGGTGGAGACCCAGGAGCAGGTAGTGTGATCCTCTGGGTCACACAGGGAGAAGCAATTCCCCTGCTTGGAGTGATTTGAGAGCTGGGACACAGCCTGCCCAGGAGCAAAAGAGCCAGTGGGCACCATTGAGTTGCCCCATTCACTAACATAAGAATGGAGATGCAGAAGGGAAAATGGGTGATGGGCATTGAGGAGGGCACTTGTTGGGATGAGCACTGGGTGTTGTATGTAAGCCAATTTGGCAATAAATTATATTTAAAAAAGATTAAGGCAGACAAACAAACAAAAAAAGAATGGGTATGCTGGCTGAGGGCAGCAAGCCTTGGTGCCTGCTTTCTCCTGTGCTTTACCATAAATCTGAACTGCTGCATGTTCACGCAACCAATATCTCGGATAAGCCAGCACTGGCCATAATGAAACAAGATCTCCCCCAGATGATTAGCATGGGTGGCACTACACAGATCTCCAAAATTTGAAGTTTTGAAACCCAAGTGGGTACCTGAGATGAAAATGCATGAGTGCTGTGCTGCCTGGCAGGTGGACAGCTCAGACATAGGCAGGGTGAAGACAGGGATCTGGCAGAAGCAGGGACACAGGAGAAGTGATTGTTTGCTCTTCTGTGAGGGCTTCCTGAAGAGTGGCAGGCAGAAGCTTACCATTCCATGGGGGAGAGCAGGGCAATGCCATTTTCACCCCACCCATAAGCATGGACCAACTTCAGTGAACAAAACAGTGCCATAAAGTGGAGCCCAGAGGTGCTGACATGAAGCCCCACTTCCATGCGCCCTGGAGAAGCATCTCCACTAGGGCAAGTCCCTGCAGTAGGCTCCACCCCCGCAAGATCAGTACAAAGTCCTGGCACACACACAGTCTACTGCAAGTGCTGCAAAGCTTCAGGTCCAGGGGATATATGATCTAACTTCTTTTGTTTTTTCTTTTTTTTTTTTTTTTTTTTTTTTTCCAGCGTTTATTTATTTTTGGGACAGAGAGAGACAGAGCATGAACGGGGGAGGGGCAGAGAGAGAGGGAGACACAGAATCGGAAACAGGCTCCAGGCTCTGAGCCATCAGCCCAGAGCCCGACGCGGGGCTCGAACTCACAGACTGCGAGATCGTGACCTGGCTGAAGTCGGACGCTCAACCGACTGCGCCACCCAGGCGCCCCTTGTTTTTTCTTTTGATACAGAAAAAGCAATTTTATTGGTTGATTGATTGATTTAATTTAGCTTCTTTTAACAAGCAGACAAAAACACGTCTAGAATCTAGCTTCCCTATCTTTTCTAACATCGACAATATGCCAAGATGGAGGAATTCACCCCAAAAGAAAGAATAGGAATAAGTAATGCCCCAGTGATTTCATCAATACAGATATAAGTAAGATGTCTGAACTAGAATTAAAACAACACTTATAAAGATACAACTGGGCATGAAAAATCATAGAACACTAGAGAATCCTTTACTACAGAGATAAAAGAACGAAAAACTAGTCAGGCCAAAAAAAATGTTATAACTAAGATGCAAACCCAAATAGATGCCATGACAAGGATGGATGAAGCAAATGAATGTATAAGTGATACAGATGATAAAATTATGGAACATAATGAAGCTGAAAAGAAGAGGGAAAGAAAGGTAGTGAATCTTGAATGTAGACTTGGGGAATTCAGCAAGTCTTTAAAACATAATAACATTCATATTATAGGAGTCCCAGAATATGACAGAGAAAAAGGAGCAGGTTTATTTGGGCAAATTATAGCTAAAAATTTCCCTAACCTGGGGAAGGAAACAGACATCAAAATCCAATAAACACAGAGAACTCTCATTAAATTCAACAAAAGCCAGCCATCATCAAGACATATCACAGTCAAATTCACCAAATACACAAACAGGAAAGAATCCTGAAAGAGCAAGGGGAAATAAAACCAAAAACCTTAACCTATAAGGAAAGACAGGTCAGGTTCACAGCAGAACCTTGGCAGTCCAGAAGGGAGTAGCAGGAAATATTGAATGTGCTGAATGGGGAAAAAAATATGCAGCCAAGAAATATTTAACCAGCAAGGCTGTCATTCAGAATACAAGGAGAGATAAAAAAGTTTCCCAGATAAACAAAAATGAAAGGAGTTCGTGACAGTTAAACCAGTCCTGCAAGAAATATTAAAAGGGACTCTTTGAGTGGGGGGAAAAGGACCAAAAGCAGCAAAGACTAGAAAGGAAGAGAGAATATCACCAAAACACCAACTTTACAAGTAATGCTATGGCACCAAATTCATATCCTTCAATAATTACTCTGAATGTAAATGGACTAAACGCTCCAATCAAAAGACACAGGTTGTCAGAATGGATTTAAAAAACAAGACCCGTCTATATGTTGCCCACAAGAGACTCATTTTTGACCTAAAGACACCAGCAGATTGAAAGTGAAGGCATGAAGAACTATCTATCATGCTAATGGATGCCAAAAGAAAGCCAGTGTAGCCATACTTATATCAGACAAACTAGATTTTAAAACAAAGACTGTAACAAGAGATCAAGAAGGGCTTGATTAAGGGGTTTATCCACCAAGAAGATTTAACCATTGTAAATACTTATGCCGCCTACTTGAAAAAAAGCCAAATATATAAATCAATTAATAGCAAACATAAAGAAACTTATGTATAATAATACCATAATATTATGGAAATTTAAAACCCTACTAACAGCAATGAACAGTTCACTAAGCTGAAAATCAACAAGGAAACAATGACTTTGAATGACCACTGGACTGGATGGACTTAACAGATATATTCAGAACATTTTACCCTAAAAGCAGCAGAATACACATTCTTCTCGAGTGCACATGGAACATTCTCTAGAAGAGATCATATACTGGGTCACAAATCATCCCTCAACAGGTACCCAAAAAAAGATTATACAATGCATATTTTCAGATCACAGCGCTATGATATTTGAAATGAACCACAAGAAAAAAATTTGGAAAGCCTTGAAATACATGGAGGTTAAAGAACATCCTACTAAAGAATGAATGGATTAACTAGGAAATTGAAGAAATTTAAAAATTCATGAAAGCAAATGAAAATGAAAACATGACAGTCCAAACACCTCTGCAGCAAAGGTGGTCCTAAGAGGAAAGTACATTGCAATTCAGGCCTATCTCATGAACCAAGAAAGGTCTGAAATACACAAACTATCCTTACACCTAAAGGAGCAGTAAATGAAGCCTAAAGCCAGCAGAGGAAGGGAAATAATAAAGATTAGAGCAGAAATAAATGATATAGAAAGAAAGAAACAAACAAGAAAGTATAACATGTCAATGAAACTAAATGTTGGTTCTTTCAAAGAATAAACAAAATTGATAAACCTCTAGCCAGACTTATCAAAAAGAAAAGAGGGATGCCTGGGCAGCTCATTTGGTTAAGCATCCAACTTCAGCTCAGGTCATGATCTCACAGTTTATGGGTTTGAGCCCCACATCAGGCTCTGTGCCGACAGCTCAGAGTCTGGAGCCTGCTTCCAATTCTGTGTCTCCCCCTCTCTCTCTCTGCCCCACCCCCCACATGTGTTCTCTCACTCATTCTCTCCCCCTCCTCTCTCTCTCTCTCTCAAAAATGAAATAAAAATAAACATTTAAAAAAAGAGAGAGAGACAAAGAGCCCAAATAAACAAAATCACAAATGAAAGAGGAGAGATCACAACCAACACCACAGAAATATAAACAATTATAAGAGAATACTATGAAAAATTATATGCCAACACATTGGGCAATCTGGAAGAAATGGAAAAATTCCTAGAAACTCATGTACTACCAAAACTGAAACAGAAAGAAATAGAAAATCTGAACAGACTGATAACCAGAAAAGAAATTGAATCAGTAATCAAAAATCTCCCAACAACAAGAGCCTGGGCCAGATGGCTTCCCAGGGGGACTTTACCAGACATTTAAAGAAGAAATAATACCTATTCTTCTCAAACTGTTCCAAAAAAAGAGAAATCTAAGGAAAGCTTCCAGATTCATTCTACAATACCAGCAACCTTGATTCCAAAACCAAAGACCCCACTAAAAAGGAGAATTAAATGCTAATGTCCTTGATGAACCTGGATGCAAAAATTCTCAACAAGATACTGTCAAATCAAATTCAACAGTACATTAAAAGAATTATTCACCATGATCAAGTGGGATTTATTTCTGGGTTGAAGGATTGGTTCAATATTTGCATTTCAATCAATGTAATACACCACATTAATAAAAAGAAAGGGTAAGAATCATAGGATCCTGTCAATAGATGCAGAAAAAAGCATTTAACAAAATACAGCATCCAATCTTGATAAAAATCCTCAACAAAGTTGGGATAGATGGAACATACCTCAATGTCATAAAGGCCATATATGCAAGGCCCATGGCTAATATCTTCAATAGGGAAAAACCAATAGCTTTTCCCATAAGATCAAGAACAAGACAAGGATGTCCACCTCATCATTATTATTTAATATAGTACTGGAAGTCTTAGCCTCAGCAATCAGACAATAAAACGAAATAAAAGGCATCCAAATCAGCAAAGAAGAAGTCAAATTTTCACTATTCACAGATGACATGATCCTCTATGTAGGAAACCCAAAAGACTCCACCAAAAATTTCTAGAACTAATACATGAATTCAGCAAAGTCACAGGATATAAAATCAATGAACAGAAATCCATTGCATATCTATACACCAATAACAAAGCAGCAGAAAAAAAAATATCAAGGAGTCAATCCCATTTACAACTGCACCAAAAACCATAAGCTATCTAGGAATAAATCTAAAGAGGTAAAACGTCTATACTCTGAAAACTATAGAAAACTTATGAAAGAAACTTAAGAGGACACAAAGAAATGGAAATACATTTCATGCTCATGGATTGGTAGAACTGACATAGTTAAAATGTCTATACTAGCCAAAGCAAATACACATTTAACGTAATCCCTATCAAAATACCACAACATTGTTCACAGTGCTAGAATAAACAATCCCAAAATAAGTATGGAACCAGAAAAGACTCCAAATATCCAAAGCAATCCTGAAAAGAAACCAAAGCTGGAGGCATCATAATTCCAGACTTCAAGCTATATTGCAAAGCTGTAGTCATCAAGACAGTATAGTACTGGCAAAAAAACAGACACATAGATCAATGGAACACAATAGAAAACCCATAAATCGACCCACAAGTGTATAGTCAACTAATCTTTGACAAAGCAGGAAAGAGCAGCCAATAGAAGAAAGACAGTCTCTTCAAAAAATGGTGTTGGGAAAACTGGACAGAAACATCCAGAACACTGAAAATTGGCCACTTTCTTACACCATACACAAAAATAAACTCAAAATGAATGAAAGATCTATGTCTACATTTTAACTAAACTCCCAGCTGTGGGACTTGGGGAATGAAATATATATTCAGTGATGTGTATGGAGGTACAAAACAGAGTATCAGTGGGTTCATGTCACACAGAAAGTGCTCAGTAATGTTAGGAAAAGAAGAAAATGAGGATTAAGTATATAAGGACACCAATGAATAAATACAGATACATCAGAATTGTCAGAGCCACTGGGTCATGATAATGGGATAGTGCAATGGATGTTCAGGTATGAGTCATTGGCCATGACAGAGAGCCAGCAGCGTTCAGTAGTGTCAGGGAAATGAAGCAGAAGTGAGCAAAGTAGTGAAGAAATAAATGGTGTTGGACTGAATTTTGATCAGTATACTGTGTGAATGTGCAGGAAATGAGAATGTAATCATTACCCCCAACAATTCATCAACATAGCCTCATAGAACAATGGATCCAAACTCCATGACCTCCCCATGACTTCATGACCTTCCCACCAACTTTAGTTTTTCCACTTACTAGTTGTGCAATGGCAGAAAGTAACTAAAATCCTTTAAGTCTCAGTCCCCTTGTATGTAAAGCTAAAATTAAATATAATCTTTGAAAGCCCCATAAATCGTTCAAATTACTGTTCAGTCCCAGGCAAACATCAATTATTTCCATGTTGATTATTGCATAGTTTTGCATTAGAGTGAGAAGGGGATGGGGAGTTACACCAGACGGTTTTATGGTTAACCCTTAATTCATAATTCAATAAGATTAAGAAGAGAGGGACTTCTGGGTAGCTCAATCAGTTAAGTGTCCAACTCTTGGTTTAGGCTCAGGTCATGATCTTGCAGTTCGTGAGTTTGAGCCCCACATTGGACTCTGTGCTGACAGTGCGGAGCCTGTTTGGGATTCTCTCTCTTCCCTCTCTCACCTTTCTCTCTGCCCCTACCCTGTTTGCTCTCTCTCTCTCAAAATAAATAAACTTAAAAAATAAAAGATTAAGAAGAGAGTTTTAGAAACATAAGCTTATATTTTATATAACTGTTAATCATTGGTAAGAGATAAGTGATATACAGAAGATAAGGATATTTTCTATTGAGGCTGTGAGTAGGGTTTGATATGCCTTTTCTGAACTAACGCTATAATTCCCAACGCAAAGACCATATCCAGTTTAGCCAGAGAGATGGTTAGCCCTATTCCAAGTTGCAAGGAACTAAATTATCAAGTCAATCAAACAATTAAGATAAAAATTTAATAAGGAAACTATTGCAGACCCTGCAAAAAAAATGGTAGTCAGTCAATCTCACATCACTTAGCCATCGTATCAGAAACATCTAAACCAACTAATTCCAAAACTCCTTTGTATTGTATTTGTACAGCCAGCAAATCTGACTCTATTTCCCCTGAGTGGACACCCACAGTCAATGAGTGACACTGACATGATTTATGGCAAGGACCTGAGTAAGTACCCATGTCACATGTCAGCTCCAACTGAACAGTCAGTATACATAGAGCCTGTTCATCAATACTTTAAAGGGAGAGGATAAAGAATCAGGGAGTGAAATGCTATTCCCCACTACAATACTCTAGGAGTTAGAGCCTGTCCCACCCCCTAACTTGATGTAAATAGGATGACAGAAGTGATACCCTAGGTCATTCCATTGACATTCACTAACTGCTGGTCTTTTTACATTTAATAGATACATGAACATTTATAACACCTCCAAAGTGCCAACACTCTGACTGACTTCTCTTGCCCTGAGATTTGGATCCTCCTCTTTGTGCTCTTCTCTATTGTCCACCATGGATACTACATCCTACAAGCTCTATTGGTATATGGCTTCCAGCTAAATTCAGCCAATGGGAAACACTATCAGGAGATCAGAGGCAAGGAAGAGAGATAAGTTAGCTTCAACACAGCCTATATACCCAGGCAAATGGCGATTATTCCTGTGCTTTAGAGTGCCCCACTCTGGCCACTTCCAATTCTCTAATGGTGAGGTGGCTGTGGAACCAACAAGACGTTCCCACAGACAGCCTACACCCTCTCCCTTTCTAGATCAAGCCCTGAGTATGTAGGACTCTGGAATTCCTTGCTCTAATGGCCCCAAGTCCACTTCCAGGGCCTGTGTGAACCTCTTCCCTTAGTCTATCTTCTGAATGGCAGACTCTGTGTACATTCCTAGATCATACAGGTGACAACTGGAGCCAATTTGAAGGATGTGGACAGAGCCTGGATATACAAGCTAGATGTCCTCCTGTGAGTATGAGGGCCCCTCACATTGTGGAACAAATTCAAGGGTAAGAAGAGAAAGGAGTAAGCCACAAGCCGGGGTCAGGAGTCAGAGGTCAGCTCTCTCCACACCACCATTCTGCATGAAACTCCCAGGAATCTGAGAATTCAAATTTGAACCTAATAGTCTAAGTCCATACAAAGTACACCTGAAAATGTAGAAGCATATGATATATTTTACAGAACAGTTTGTTAGTTTGATTTTTAACTTTTAAATATTTAGATTTAACTTTTAAATATTTAACTTTTAAATATTAGTATGTGAGTGTCCACTTGTACTCGTGCCCTGGGACCCAAAAACATTCTGGCTCACCCTGAACAGTACATTTCTTCTGTGTTCACTACTTGGTGCTAGCAATGGCTGCATCTCTCTATGACTGTAGCTTCTCTCAGAGGACACCTGCTTGACAGCTCCAGCTCTCATGGGGGCTCCTGAACACTATTTCCTCTCTTGATCTTTTCAGGTCTTGTGTAATGATAGTTTCTCAGTGCTACTAGTCTCTGAGTCTCTGAGTACCTCACTATCCATTCTTGATTCTCTTAACTCTATGTGTCTATTAAAAGTCTCTTAATTAGAGTCTCTTCAGCTGAACCCTCTGAATGAACTTGTGTTCCCCAATAGGACCTTGGTGGATACACCTGGCACCATGTTGGTGAAGTATGTGAGCCACCTCATAGTGTAAGGTATAATGAAAAAGAACATCAGATGGAAAGAGGAATGTCCTAAAAGAAATAATGACATGAAATTTATTATCTTTGAAAAATAAATATTTTGTTCTTCCTCCCCGAGGAAGGACTATTATATTTTTTGATGAACATACTCTTTGATCCATTAAGTCTAGGTGTCAATCCCAAAGAAACAACTTGTTCCCAAAGAAACAACTCTTTTTTTTTAACATATGCATGCAGGTTTTATTTTATTTTATTGTGATTTTTTAATATAATGTATTGTCAACTTGGCTAACATACAGTGTGTACAGTATGCCCTTGGTTTTGGGGGTAGATTCCCATGGTTCATCACTTACATACAACAACAGTGCTCATCCCAACAAGTGCTATCTTTAATGCCCACACTCATTTTCCCCTCTCCCCTACCCCCCATCAACCCTCAGTTTGCTCTCTGTATTTAAGAGTCTCTTATGGTTTGCCTTCATCCCTCTCTGTTTGTAACTATTTTTCCCCTTCCCTTCCCCCATAGTCTTCTGTTAAGTTTCTCAATTTCCACATGTTAGTGAAAACATATGATATCTGTCTTTCTCTGACTGACTTATTTCACTTAGCATAATACACTCCAGTTCCATGCATCCACATTGTGGCAAATGGCATGATTTCATTCTTTCTCAATGCCAAGTAGTATTCCCTTTGTATATAAACCACATCTTCTTTATCCATTCATCAGTTGATGGACATTTAGGTTCTTTCCATAATCTGGCTATTGTTGAAAGAGCTGCCATAAAAATTGGGGTACATGTGCCCTTATACAAAGGATACAGGAGCATAAATTCCTAGTAGTGCTATTGCTGGGGTCGTAGGGAAGTTCTATTTTTAATTTTTTGAGGAACCTCCACACTGTTTTCCACAGCAGCTGCACCAGTTTGCAGTGCAAGAGGGTTGCTGTTTCTCTACATCCTCACCAGCAACTGTACTTTCCTGAGTTGTTCATTTTAGCCACTCTAACTGGTGTGAGGTAGTATTTTGATTTGTCTTTCCCTGATGGTGAGGGATGTTGAGCATGTTTTCATGTGTCTGTTGGCCATCTGGATGTCTTCTTTGGAAAAGTGTCTATTCATGTCTTTTGCCCATTTCTTCACTGGATTACTTGTTTTTTGGGTGTTGAGTTTGGTAAGTTCTTTATAGATTTTGGATATTAACCCTTTATCTGATATGTCATTTGCAAATATCTTTTCCCATTCCTTGGTTGCCTTTTAGTTTTGTTGATTATTTCCTTGGCAGTGCAGCTTTTTATCTTGATGAGGTCCCAATAGTTCATTTTTGCTTTTAATTCCCTTGCCTTTGGAGATGTGTCGAGCAAGAAACTGCTGCAGCTGAGGTCAAAGAGGTTGTTGCCTGTTCTCTCCTCTAGGATTTTGATGGTTTCCTGTCTCACATTTAGGTCTTTCATCCATTTTGAGTTTACTCTTGTGTATGGTGTAAGAAATCAATGTGATACATCACATTAATAAAAGAAAGGATAAGAACCATATGATTCTGTCAATAGATGCAGAAAAAGCATTTGATAAATACAGCATCCTTTCTTAATAAAAACTCTAAAGAAAGTTGTAATAGAAGGAACACACCTAAGCATCATAAAAGCCATATCTGAAAAGCCCACAGCTAATATCATCCTCAGTGGGGAAAAACTGAGAGCTTTCCTGCTGAGATCAGGAACACAACAGGGACTGTTGTTCAAACAACAACTGTTGTTTAACACAGTATTGGAAGTTCTAGCATCAGCAATAAGACAACAAAATGAAATAAAAGGCATCAAAGGCATCAAAATTGGCAAAGAAGTCAAACATTCACTTTCATATGTAGACATAATACTCCACACGGAAAACCCAAAAGACTCAACCAAAAGGCTGCTAGAACTGGTACATGAATTCAGCACAGTTGCAGGGTACAAAATCAATGTACAGAAATCAGTTGCATTACTATACACCAATAATGAAACAACAGAAAGAGAAATCAAGAAACTGATCCCATTTACAATTGTACCAAGAACCATAAAATACTTAGGAACAAACCTAACCAAAGGGGTAAAAGATCTGTATGCTGAAAACTAAAGAAAATTTATGAAGGAAATTGAAGAAGACACAAAGAAATGGAAGAAACAACTCTTAATAAGCCTTTAAACACAATAACAGCTAACATTTACTGGATACTTGCTGTGTGTCTGGCATTGTTCTAAGTATTAGCTCAGTTAAACCTCACAATAATATTATGAGGTGGTCACTGTTGTTACTTCCATTTTACACATGAGGAAAGGAGGGCAAGTTGTTTCAGTGACTTGGTCAGGAATGTTAGTGAGTTTAGAGCCAGGATTTGAACCCCTGCACTTCAGTTCTATCCATCTCTGCTGCTTCATTATGATAGCTGATTATATATGAACCACTGCTAAACACTTTATAGGCATTATCTTTTTTAGTCCTAATGAAGTAGGCACTATTATACTCATTTTACAGAGAGGAGACTAAGGTATGGATAAGAATATAATTGCCCAAAAGCAAACTTATAATAACGACAGGTTAATTCAAACCCAAGTCATCTTAGCCAAAGCACATACCCTCACATACTGCCATTTTGTCATAACTTAGTTACAAACAATAACAAATACAGAAAACATTCTCAGTGTTAAAAGTTTAAAATCATTTAAAATGCTTACTTAATGTTTAGGACTTGTAAATGGCTAATTAGAACTTTAAGTAAATGGATATAATATTGAAAACACACTGTTAATCCTCTGTGGGGAAAAAAAGAAGGAAATAAAAAATCTAATCCTTGGGAAAACTAAATATTGGAATAAATATACCAATGATATCCTGTGTCTCTAGTAAAAGTATACTTGATTTTTTTCTTCTTTTCATTTTTGCTTTTTCTAACTACCTACATTAAGTACAGAGTATATCAAGAGGAATTTCAAATTATAATTAAGTATGTTATTTTATTAATAAAATAGTAAACTTGGCTCAATGATTCCTAGGTTTGAAGGACTGATATATCTTATGTTTATTCACCCATTATTAAATCTCAATAACCATACTGTTCACCTAATTCTTTGTGATAAAAATTGTATTTATAATGTCAGAATATATGTCATTCATTAATTTTTTCAGAATTAAATCCAGAGAGTCAATCCATGGCAATAAATTCATGGGGAGCAGGAAAGCAGGAGGATTAGGAAAATGTCTATTTAAAAATTGATAGAGAAAAGAAAAGGCTGTGAGTCTCACTCAGCTTGATCTCTCTCGTACTACAGAGAATATAGTAACTTTCTTTTCTCTGATAGCTCCTCAGAAAATGCAGATGGCAAAATCCTAAACAAGACACACTGGGACAATTTCTGGAGCCCTCCAGCCCACTCTGGATCTTCATATGCCCATCATATGGCTTTCTGGGGAGTTTGGCTGGGAAGGCATTATAATGCCAAGAAAGATAAGGCAGAGTCCTCTCCTGAAACCAGCCTTACCTGAGCCTGCCATGGATTGCGCAGATTACAAGAACTGGGTCTATATCTGCACTTCCCTGGACCAGTGTAGTAGGCAGAATAATGACATTCCAAAGATATTCATGCCCTAATCTCTAAACCTATGAACTCTAAGGTAATATGGTTGCATTGTTTTTAGCCACTAAATTTGTGGTATTTGTTATAGCATCAATAAGAAACTAACACAATCAACTGGATAAGAACCTGGAATATTCATATTGTAGTAATACTCTGAAGGAAACTGTGTGCCAAGGAGGATGTGAACACATCTTCTGTTTGGACTATGTAAGTAACTACTTTGGGAAAGAAAGTAAAGCATGCTGCTCTCCAGCTTAGCCAACAGATGATAAAATAAACAATTAGTATGATCCAACTTGGTAGCAAGCTTCAAAATATGGTAGTAAGTTTAAAAAGTTGAAAGAAGACACATCTAATAAGCCTATGCATATAAGCTCAACTAATCTTTAGAATAGGACAAAGAATACCATTGGGGAAAGGATAGTGTCAATAAATGGTGTGAGAAAATTGGATATCCACATGCAAAAGAATGAAATTGGAACTATATCTCACACCATACACAAAATCAACTCAAATAGATTAAAGACTTAGATATAAGACCTAAAACTGGAAAACTCCTAGAAGTAACCATAAGGGTAAAGCTTCCTACTACAGGGGAAAAGTTTCTGGTCTGAGCAATGATTTTTTGGATATGACACCAAAAGTACATGCAACAAAAGCAAAAACTAAGTGATACTACATCAAACTAAAAATTCTGCACAGCAAAAGAAACAAACAAAATGAAAAGTGACCTACAGAATGGCAAAGTATTTGCAAACCATACATTTGACAAGAGGTTAAAACCCAAAATATATAAAGAACTTCTACAACTCAAAAAAATTTTTTTAATTTTTACCAAAGTTTATTGGTGAATGCTGAGTGGCTATGCTAGTTTAGTTTCATAATTAGCATAAAGAGAAACAAAAAACAGGACATCTGGGTGGCTTAATCAGCTGAGCGTCTGACTTGGCTCAAGTCATGATCTCGCAGTTCATGAGATGGAGCCCCACATCGGGCTCACTGCTGTCAGTCTGAGAGCACAAAGCCTGCTTCAGATTCTCTGTCCTCCCTCTCTGCCCTTCCACTGTTTGCACTCTCCCAAAAAAATAAATAAGATTTTAAAGAGGAAAGAAAAAAAAAGAAAAACAAAACATGCCCATAATCTAATCTTGTCTAGCTACTATGACCAGTGAAAAGAAGATGACAGAATTAGGTAAGGCAAAAGTGGTTTGCTCTTTCTCCAAAAAAGTTGTAGAGTGAGTCATATGGAGAATAAGTGTAGATTACATATTTATAGGTGAATTTGAAGAATAGAATTTCATAATTCACCTTTCCAAACAAAGTACATAATAGTTTTAAAGAAAACATAAAAAAATAGCACCCATCTCATAGCATTTAAGTTGTCAAAAGTTTATTTGGAAAAAAATGTTTGACTGGGTTGTTTGAAACCTGAAACAAATTTGTTTATCTAAACATTGCTACAAATGGTAGTAGGGCTATAATGTACCTGCCCCTATGTCTTTGTTGGTCTCTCCAGAAATAAATCCTGAGACAAGGATTCAAGTGCAGGTAGCTCATTTGGGTAATGAAGGGAACATTGACAGGGAAAAGTGAAACAAGGAAGGGAAGTATTCCAACAAAAGGTACATTGTCAAGCCAGCTACCACTGTGGGTAATGAGATAATCCCTCTGGAGAACCCCAGAGTAGCCAAGTAGACATCCCAGAGTTATCCCACTATATGATCGAGGAAGCTGGAATATTGACGCCCCAACTGTCATCTGTCTATAGTTGAGGGCTTCTGGTGAGTGCAGAGGTCATTAACTATAGAACTTCCAGCCTGGAAGAATAAAGAATGGGCAGGCAAAGCTGGTTTCCCAGTCAAGAAAAAAAATTGGGAAATAAATGTGGATGTTGGCAGTTATGCTGAAGTGAAAAAAAAAGGAGGAAATATGGAGACAATATGGACAAGAAACCAATGATCTCCATTACATTATACTAATACCACCTCCAAGAATTCTGTGAGAAAATATCTGGGCTGAGGGGAACAATTAGAGGAGAGGCTAACAAAAAAAGAAAAGGAATATAAAGAGGACATTTCAATAAATTAGTTCTCTTCATCTGCATGAGTAAATTAATCTCTCTGTGTCCCTCACCCCACAGGGCTTAACTCCCCTACTGCTAGTCGTTAATGCAATGCTTCTGTCTACTTTTCAGAGGATAAAATTATTCACTCCATGAAAATATATGATCTTTCATTGAGTGCCTAAGTAGATTGATGTGGCCATGACACAAGGACATCTGTAGGAAATGGTGAGGAAAAGGAATATAACAACAATAATAGTAATAATAATGATGGGCTCAAACTGAACAGCAGGTGTCCTGATTTGCCAATTTTGAATCCTGTGTTGTAGACTGAGAGAAACATCAAAGCTGTTCAAACATGGAAATGAAATGAACTAAGTCTTTTTTTTTTAATTTTTTAATGTTTATCTATTTTGAGAGAGAGAAATAGAGTGCAAGCAGGGGAAGGGCAGAGAGGGAGACACAGATCCAAAGCAGGTTCCAGGCTCTGAGCTGTCAGCACAGAGCCCAACACAGGGCTTGAACCCATGGACCACAAGATCATGACCTGAGATGAAGTCAGAGGTTTAACTGACTGAACCACCCAGGTGTCCCTAAAAAGTCTTTAAGATGAAACTCCTTCCATAGTTGGAAACAGGGAGAATGAGTTGTGCTAAAAGAGCGGCACCCCATCAGAGATGAGGAAGGCATAAAGCCCATCTCCTAGGTGCACCTGCTGGAGTGGAACTATGAACCGCTCTGCTCTGGCCTCTCTTGGACCTGGGAACTGTGCCCTGAGACTCAGCTGCTTGAGGCTCACAGAGCCCAACCATAAACAAGAAAGGGAAAGATCTATGAAGAAACTAGGTAAGAGCCAAGAAGATTGATTCCTGCTGTAACTGAGCAGCCCTCTATGCCTGAGATCACATCACACTTTCCCCCATCTCTCATTTCTGGAAAATCAGAAGAGGCTCTGTCCCTAAAACCCATGATTGACAACACTCAGCAGAGGCCCAGTGAGTGGCTTCCTTCATACAGCCACCATACCCCATGTTACTTTGATAGACTTTCCCTTGGGCAGCTGGCAGGTGCTCCAAGTAGTTTGGAGATTGACTAGACCTCTTGTCATCCCTGAGAAGTTTGTGGCTGGAAAAGGTAATATTTTCTACTCTACTGGAATACAAAGGCAGAGTGCTCGCTTCGGCAGCACATATACTAAAATTGGAACGATACAGAGAAGATTAGCATGGCCCCTGAGCAAGGATGACATGCAAATTCGTGAAGCGTTCCATATTTTTGCTAATTGGGATACAAAGGCAGAAGGCATCAGGGTCTCCAGAGAAAGCAGGCCCCATGGGAAGAAAAGAACTAGCACAGAACAGTCTCCTGATACCATTCTTCTTCTAGAAGTAGAAAGGTGATTCTCATGGAGTAGGGCTCACTCCCTGGAGGCTCTGTTTATAATCCCTCCAACCCCTGGCAAACACCAAGAGATTATCCTATTTCTACACTTTCACTCCTCGATGGTTTTGTGGAAAAGACCACCTCTCCTCTCCAGGAAGATCAGACACCGTAAGAGAAAACTTCAGGTTTGGATTGCCCTTTTGTCCCCTTGAAAGGAATGAAATCGTGCTTGGAGGAGAAAATAAACATAAAAGACCTAGAAAAGCTAGAAAAGGTACTACCCCCTAAATAAGTCTCCCCTTTACTTTGCTTCAGGTACATATTCTAGAGCTAACAATTCCTAAGCATTTTTGTGTGTCAGGAGGTAGATAAGATTCTTCCACAGGTTCTCTCATTCAACCATTTGGTGAAAGTGTTACTCAGCTCATTTTACAGATGAACAAACCAGGAAATAGTTTATATAATTGATCTGAGAAAGTTTCCACAGTTGGTAAAGTATGATTTGTAATTCAAACCCTAGGCTCATTACTTCAAGTTGTTTGCTTTTCTACTATGCTTAGCTGCCTATTACTTCTCATAAATGAGAACATTGTCCTTATTTTCAAGGGTTTTGCAGAAATGACACAGGTGTGACAATATGTCCAAACCAAATGAAGTAGATGGATGTGCTGTTATGAGAGCAGACCAATAACCCTTTCATGTCATTGTGCCTTCTTAGACCTGCTTTAGGAAAAAAGTAAAATATCAGAGAAACATCTTTCTCTCATCTTACACATTATATCTCAAGACCTGGCTGTCCTAGATTGGGTCTATCCAATCTTTCCAAAATATAATAGAAGTGAGAGTGTAGTTTATTTTGTTTGGCTCATCAATTGATTCAGTCCAAGCATCCTGAATATGTAACATAACTTCAGCAGCAGTGTATTCATATGTGCACTAGGTCCGACACATCACTTTCTAAAGCAGTCTGGAGAAACCTTCTGCCACTGACCAAAGCCTCATGCCAGGTAAACACCACTGCCGCTCTCTGTACAGAGGAGCCAAGTAATAAAAGGCGGGTAACAATACAGTCTTGTTAGATTTATCTTTTGGAGGGGGGCACTTGGGTGGCTCAATGGGTTATGCATCCAATTCTTGATTTTGGTTCAGGTCATGATCTCCCAGCTTGTGTGATCAAGCACCATGTCAGGGCTCTGTGCAAGCAGTGTGGAGCCTGCTTAGAATTCTCTCTCTCCCTCTCTCTCTGCCCCTCCCCAGCTCTCAAGCACATGCATGTACTTTCTGTCTCTCTCTCAAAATAAATAAATAAACTTAAAAAAAGAGAAATATCTTTTTTTTCACCCACTGTCAATTTAGTTAAGTCAAGCATGAAATGATGATGGCACATAGAGAATCATTTTTCATCTCTTCTTGTTTTCCAGGGCAGCTTTGTCAGACTCTCAAAGTCAGAGAATGCCCTGAAAGGTAGTTGGCCTGGATCTTTTGGCTTCATGTATGAGCAAAACTCTATCCAACTGATGTTTTATCTGAGACATAAGTGTAACTAAAATATCACCTCTATATCTATTAAAGTCTTTATAGCATGTGTATTTGTCCTGTACTTGGAATAGGAGTAAGCATTTTATACTAAAAAGTGATTAAAAATCATATGCTGTTGCTCCCCTTTCATATAAAGAAAATAAAGCTTACAAAAACAAACAAACCTCCACTATAGCCACTAAGCAACTTTGTTGTGATGCCAAATTTAGAATTTTCATCCCAATATCTCCTACTTCAACATCCAGAGCTGTGGGACCATAAGTATCTTTAGCAGTCAGACCAAAACCTCTGGGTTTGGAGTGGAACATGTTCTACTACCCAGAATATTCCATCTCACATTGCTTCCTTTGGAAGGAATTCCTCTCAAGTCTGAGTTAATGCTCTAGTAGTCTCAGGTCAGTTGGAGCCTTTCTTGTACATTTCATTTCCTAAAATTTCATCTCACAACTTTTTTGAAGTTCAAATGAAGTTGCTGGTAAATGTTTATCTATCATCTATCTATATTCTCTGTACAGTATAGGTAATCTTTTTTTGACAGATATTTACAAAATACTATTTTCTTCAGACTGTGCTGGGCACTTAGGATAAAGAGTGAACTTGAAGGACGAAAACCATGAGTCAGGAAAGTATTTGGTTGCTTCTATTAACTAGAAGAAGGCCAATATTCTATTTGTGAACTATCATGTGCACATGCAAATTGTGTGTGTACACATGTATGTATGTGTGTAGAGACAGAGAGAACTAGGCGAATCCTGATGGCTTTGTAAACTCATTTAATAATTTAGCTGAAAGCTGGCCAAACAGGTCTGTTAGCTCAGTAGAAGAGGTTGATTGCAACTGCTGACCACTATAGGTCCTCTCTTTTTCTTATAAAGTCATTATTGTTGGACCAAGTTACCACTGTTCCACAGTCAAATGGATGGTTCTTGCCTTCCTGTCCCTATAAATATACATAGAGCAAGAGTCACCAAACTGTGACCAAAGGACCAAATCTAGCCATCTGCCTGTGTTTGTATGGCCACTGAACTAAGAATTTTTACATTTTTAACTTAAATTTGAAAATCAATATATGAATAATACTGCAACACATGCAAGTTATATGAAACTCAAATTTCAGTGGACATAAATAACATTTTATTGAAACACAGCCACATGTGTTCATTTAGGTATTGTCTGTGGCTGCTTTCACATAACAGCAAAGGGGAGTAGTTGTGATAGAGACTATATTGCCTTCAAGCCAAAATTTTTAAGAAAAAGCTTGCTGACCCTCAGTTTAAAGCATTATAGAAATGGGTCCCTCTCTACTGAAATGATGACTAGGGTGGGTATAATCCAAAGATGTGTATCTCCCAGGGAGATCAGCACAGGGGATAATGTACACCCTGTAACCCATCTGCTTGTGGAACCCTATTTTATATTTGAAGTCTTTATGTTAGTGAAGTATGTGTGTGCCTCCTTTTCACAACAGAGTGTATGTATATGTGTGTGGGCATGTGAGTATAAGAGACAGAGAAAATGTGTATATATGTGTGTGTTTGGTTAACAGTATCACAAGATGAGGTTGGGGATATTAAGAGGGGCAAATAAAAGACCCTAGTTTGGAGATTTTCATTTTATTCTAAGTGCTTTGGGAAGTTAATTGAAGTCTGTGTGCAAGAAAAAGGACTGATATGATTTCCCTTTTTCCAATAGTCATTCTGGCTGTGGCATGGATAGGAGGTTGTAGAGGGCAATGGTGGAAGCCAGAAGCAGTTAGGACAGCATCACAGTGGTCCAGCGGAGAAAAGACAGCTTGAAATACAGAGAAGTGGGTGGAGCTGAGACTTATTTTGGAGAAAAATCAACAGAGATTGCTGATAATTAGACATGAGGGTAAAAGAAAGGGGGGAAATATTACACTGAAGTAAGTTCTATCAGGGAAAAAAAAAAGAGTTCTTAAACATTTAATCCAAGGGGCCAATTGTTAGATTGTTGAGCAGAAGCTTACTCCTAAAATGAAATTTCATAAATACTAGCAAATCAGTCCTGGTCAAAAATACTAATTATTAGTAACATTTGTTTTTAGTTGATCATAATTAAGTTACCTTGCTCTGCATTGGTACTAGACTTTTGGACTTAATATTTTTCAGAATCCACCAAGGACCTTTTCACATAGCAGAATGCTTCCTGTGTGTCTTTGTTTTTATTTTTGAGCAATCAGCGGGCTCATGTGACTCCATATAACTGAAAACACACTTCCAGGTATACTGCAAAAAAGGCTAAATGCTTAATGTCCTTAACCACGAGTGGAGCTGGTACAGAACAACTTTTTAAAAATGTTAAGCACTTCTTTTTAAAAAAAATTTTTTTACATTTATTTATTTATTTTTGAGAGACAGAGACAGAGCACAAGCGGGGGACGGACAGAGAGGGAAAGAGACACAGATTCCAAAGCAGGCTCCAGGCTCCAAGCTGTTGGCACAGAGCCTGATGCGGGGCTCAAACTCACAAACTGCAAGATCATGACCTGAGCCAAGTCAGCTGCTCAACCAACTGAGCCACCCAGGCACCCCATTAAACACTTCAGTTGTCTGCTTCCAACTCCCTTTTATAAAAGATAAATATGTGGTCTCAGAAATTTATTGGGCCCCTAAACAACTAAGTTTAAAAGCAGATGCTGAAAACTATAGAAAGCTTATGAAGGAAATTGAAGAAGACACAAAGAAATGGAAAAACATTCCATGCTCATGGATTGGAAGAATAAATATTGTTAAAATGTCAATACTGCCTAAAGCAATCTACACATTCAATGCAATCCCACAAAATTGCACCAGCATTCTTCTAGAAGCTAGAACAAGCAATCCTAAAATTTGTATGGAACCACAAAAGGCCCTGAATAGCCAAAGTAATTTTGAAGAAGACCAAAGCAGGAGGCATCACAATCCCAGACTTTAACCTCTACTACAAAGCTGTAATCATCAAGACAGCATGGTATTGGCACAAAAACAGACACATAGACCAATGGAATAGAATAGAAACCTCAGAACTAGACCCACAAAAGTATGGCCAACTCATCTTTGACAAAGCAGGAAAGAATATCCAATGGAAACAAGACAGTCTCTTTAACAAATGGTGCTGGGAGAACTGGACAGCAACATGCAGAAGGATGAAACTAGACCACTTTCTTATACCATTCACAAAAATAAACTCAAAATGGATAAAGGACCTGAATGTGAGACAGGAAACCATCAAAACCCTAGAGGAGAAAGCAGGAAAAAACCTCTCTGACCTCAGCTGTAGCAATTTCTTACTTGACACATCCCCAAAGGCAAGGGAATTAGAAGCAAAAATGAACTATTGGGACCTCGTGAAGATAAAAAGCTTCTGCACAGCAAAGGAAACAATCAACACAACTAAAAGGCAACCGATGGAATGGGAAAAGATATTTGCAAATGACACATCAGACAAAGGGCTAGTATCCAAAATGTATAAAGAGCTTACCAAACTCCACACCCGAAAAACAAATAATCCAATGAAGAAATGGGCAGAAGACATGAATAGACACTTCTCTAAAGAAGACATCCAGATGGCCAACAGGCACATGAAAAGATGCTCAACATCACTCCTCATCAGGGAAACACAAATCGAAACCACACTCAGATATCACCTCATGCCAGTCAGAATGGCTAAAATGAACAAAACAGGAGACTATAGATGCTGGAGAGGATGTGGAGAAATGGGAACCCTCTTGCACTGTTGGTGGGAATGCAAACTGGTGCAGTCACTCTGGAAAGCAGTGTGGAGGTTCCTCCAAAAATTAAAAATAGATCTACCCTATGACCCAGCAGTAGCACTGCTAGGAATTTACCAAGGGATACAGGAGTACTGATGCATAGAAGCACTTGTACCCCAATGTTTATAGCAGCACTCTCAACAATAGTCAAATTGTGGAAAGAGCCTAATTGTCCATCAACTGATGAATGGATAAAGAAATTGTGGTTTATATACACAATGGAATACTACGTTGCAATGAGAAAGAATGAAATATGGCCATTTGTAGCAACGTGGATGGAACTGGAGAGTGTGATGCTAAGTGAAATAAGTCATACAGAGAAGAACAGATTCCATATGTTTTCACTCCTATGTGGATCCTGAGAAACTTAACAGAAGACCATGGGGGAGGGGAAGGAAAAAAAATGGTTAGAGAGGGAGGGAGCCAAAACATAAGAGACTCCTAAAAAGTGAGAACAAACTGAGGGTTTATGGGGGGTGGGAGGGAGGGGAGGGAGGGTGATGGGTATTGAGGAGGGCACCTGTTGGGATGAGCACTGGGTGTTGTATGGAAACCAATTTGACAATAAATTTCATATTAAAAAAAAAAAGCAGAGGGGCACCTGGGTGGCTCAGTTGGTTGAGCGTCTGACTTCAGCTCAGGTCATGATCTCACAGTTCCTGAGTTCGAGCCCCGCGACAGGCTCTGTGCTGACAGCTTGGAGCCTAGAGCCTGCTTCGGATTCTGTGTCTCCCTCTCTCTCTCTGCCCCTAACCCACTCACATTATGTCTCTGTCTCTCTCAAAAATAAATAAACATTTAAAAAAATTTAAAAAAGAAAACATGTTAGTGGGTTTTAAAAAAAAAAAGCAGAAAAGGAAAAGACTTCCAGAAAGTTAAAGTTCATAGTGCGGATACCAGAATCTAGCCTACTTTCACCCCACCAAAAGCAGGGTCCATTAAGCCCTATACTAGTTTATATACATTAAATAGAAGCAGATCTGTAGAGATCTTATCGGCTCCAAGAATCCCCCATGGCCTTGAAATCAAGGGGTCCTGAGTTTAAAATGATGCAGAAGTGTTTTAAAAGAATATTTATTGTGTTATAACTTCCCAGTCTCATCACCACCCAACACAATTGCATTCTTCTTCCAACACAACACTCTAAGTGTCCACACCTAATTCTTGAGATGGGGCGTCAGCTGGCTGCGCCACATTTTGCTCTTGACCCTACAGATTTCCCAGAACTTGACTACTCCTAGTAAGAAATTATTAGGCTCCCTGGGTCTCTTGCCAAATTTCAAAAAGCAAAATATGGATTTAACACTAGAAAAGAAGCAGTGAGGGACACAACTTTCTTTATGTTGCTCATTTATATACTTATTTACAGAGGATTCGAAGTGATTCTAAGTCCTGAGGCATGATTGTTCAACAAAAGTACTCTTACTCATTTAGAATAAAAGAAAGGCATCATGTGTATATTCATCCTTTAAAAGCCACTCTGTCTTGAGATGCTCCCCAGTAGTTTCTAGGAGATGGAGTAAAATTTTAGCTCTGCATCCCCTACAAATCCACTGCTATTTAGAATTCCATGTTATCAATAACATCCATAACCTGCACTGCTGGAATAGAATTCTATCTATAACTGTAGAGTAGGCAAATTCGTATCTCTTTTTCAGGTAAGCACAGACTTGTTTCAACATGGGCCATTAACAATTCTTTCACCTTGGTCAACTGGATGACTACAATTGTTGTTTTAACACAACAGAAACTAAGATTAATTCCCTCCAGTTGGCTTGACTGTTTTACACATGAAATTGGCGTATATTATTAAATTAATAAGTTAATCATTTAGTTTTAAATAAGGCCAGTTTCAAGTCATGTAAAAGAAGTCATTCAAAAAGTTCTGAGTTGGGGCGCCTGGGTGGCGCAGTCGGTTAAGCGTCCGACTTCAGCCAGGTCACGATCTCGCAGTCTGTGAGTTCGAGCCCCGCGTCGGGCTCTGGGCTGATGGCTCAGAGCCTGGAGCCTGTTTCCGATTCTGTGTCTCCCTCTCTCTCTGCCCCTCCCCCGTTCATGCTCTGTCTCTCTCTGTCTCAAAAATAAATAAACGTTGAAAAAAAAAAATTAAAAAAAAAAAAAAAGTTCTGAGTTTGTGTAACATAACTAACAAGTTTGACTCAGTTTCTGCCACAACTGCAATGATGTCACCTCTTTTAAAAATGGAAAAATTCCATTTTTGAAAGGATATGTAGGTAGGTAAGTAGGTAGATAGAAACTCTATTAAGCATAAGGTCTAATATAACCTTAAAACACCTCTATAACACTCTCCTTCAAGACCTTATCAATTCTAACCAAAGTTTTCTTGATTCCACAGTGAAAATGTGAATGAGAATAAAAAGCAACCCAGGTCAATTATTTCAATTTCAAAGAGAAAAGGTCACTATTAACATACATGTCTTTATTTTCTTTCCCAAAATTGTTTAAATATAATCTGGGGCCTCATGTGTCTTTACAGTCATTCAATAATTTGATGGGGTTTTTTTACAGCTCCCAGATACATGAATATCTCCAACACCCCCAACACCTCCAGCACCATCACTGGCTTCATCCTCCTGGGCTTCCCTTGCTCCAGGGAGGGGCAGATCCTCCTCTTTGTGCTCTTCTCTGTTGTCTACCTCCTGACCCTCATGGGCAACGGGTCCATCATCTGTGCTGTGCGCTGGGATCAGAGACTCCACACCCCCATGTACATCTTGCTCGCCAACTTCTCCTTCCTAGAGATCTGGTATGTCACCTCCACTGTCCCCAACATGTTGGCCAACTTCCTGTCTGACACCAAGGTCATCTCCTTCTCTGGGTGCTTTCTCCAGTTCTACTTTTTCTTCTCCTTGGGTTCTACAGAATGCTTCTTCTTGGCTATTATGGCATTTGATCGGTACCTTGCCATCTGCCGGCCTCTACACTATCCAACCATTATGACTGGACGTCTCTGCACCAATCTTGTGGTAAGCTGCTGGGTATTTGGTTTCCTCTGGTTCTTGATTCCCATCATCATCATCTCACAAATGTCCTTCTGTGGATCCAGGATTATTGACCACTTCCTCTGTGATCCAGGTCCTCTTCTAACACTCACCTGCAAAAAAGCTCCTGTGGTAGAGATTATCTTCTCCACTTTAAGTCCTCTGCCCCTTGTTATTCCCTTTCTCTTCATCATGGGATCCTATGCTCTGGTCCTAAGAGCAGTGTTGAAAGTCCCTTCATCATCTGGGAAAAGAAAGGCTTTCTCCACCTGTGGGTCTCATCTGGCCGTGGTTTCACTGTTCTATGGCTCAGTACTGGTCATGTATGGGAGCCCAACATCTGAGCATGAAGCTGGAACACAGAAGATTGTGACTCTGTTTTATTCTGTTGTGACCCCATTCCTTAATCCAGTGATATACAGTCTTAGGAACAAAGATATGAAAAATGCCCTGCAGAAATTTCTGGAAATATAAAAAGTGTTCATCAAAAAGGCTCTTGGGAAATTACAGCCCAATATTATATTTAACTTACTTACAAACATTTACAAAAATTGTATTTAACTTATTTTCAGGTAAAAAAAAAAACTAGTTTTTAAAAAAAATTTTGAGGGGCACCTGGGTGGCTCAGTCGGTTAAGCGTCCGACTTTGGCTCGGGTCACGATCTCACGGTCCGTGAGTTCGAGCCCCGCATCAGGCTCTGGGCTGATGGCTCAGAGCCTGGAGCCTGCTTCTGATTCTGTGTCTCCCTCTCTCTCTGCCCCTCCCCCGTTCACGGTCTGTCTCTCGCTGTCTCAAAAATAAATAAACGTTAAAAAAAATTTTTTTTTTAATTTGAGTGTATTTGACACAATATTACATTAATTTCAGGCATATAACTTAGCAGATTGACAAGCTTATACACTATGCTATGTTCACAAGTATAGCTACCATCTGTCTCATTAAATCACTGTTACTATATCATTGATTGTATTCCTTATGCTCTGCTTTTTATTCCTGTGATTTACTCATTCCATTACTGGAAGTCTGTATCTTTCTCTCTTCTTCACCCATCTTTCCCAACCCCCATCCCCCTCCACCCCTGCAACCATCAGTTTGTTCTCTGTATTTATAAGTCTAATTCTGCTTTATGTTTGCTTGTTCATTCTTAAAATACCATTTTTGAGTGGAATTATATGGTATTTGTCTTTCTCTGACTTATTTCAGTTAGCAAAGAAACCTCCAGGTCCATCCATGTTGAATCAAATGACAAGATCTCATCCTTTTTTGTGGTTGTGTAATATTCCATTGTGAATATTTTCCTTATCCATTCATCTATTGATTTACACTTAGGTTACTCCCATGTCTTAGTTTCCCTGGTTAAATATCCAGTAGTGGAATTACTAGATCATATGGTACTTCTATTTTTAATTTTTTCAGGAACCTCCATATTGTTTTCCACAGTCGCTGCACAAATTTACATTCCCACCAACAGTGCACAAGGGTTCTTTTTTCTCCATTTCCTCAGCCAATACTTGTTTCTTGTGTTTTTTATTTTAGCCATTCTGACAGGTGTGAGGTGATATATATCATTATGGTTTTGATTTACATTTCCCTGATGATTAGTGATGTTTAACATAAAAAAAAACTAGTTCGGGATAGAAGGAACATACTTAAAGATCATAAAAGCCATTTATGAAAAGCCCACAGCTAACATCATCCTCAAGGGGAAAAACTGAGAGCTTTTTCCCTGAGATCAGGAACACGACAGGGATGCCCACTCTCACCGCTGTTGTTTAACATAGTGCTGGAAGTTCTAGCATCAGCAATCAGACAACAAAAGGAAATCAAAGGCATCAAAATTGGCAAAGATGAAGTCAAGCTTTCGCTCTTTGCAGATGACATGATATTATACATGGAAAATCCGATAGACTCCACCAAAAGTCTGCTAGAATTGATACATGAATTCAGCAAAGTTGCAGGATACAAAATCAATGTACAGAAATCGGTTGCATTCTTATACACTAACAATGAAGCAACAGAAAGACAAATAAAGAAACTGATCCCATTCACAATTGCACCAAGAAGCATAAAATACCTAGGAATAAATCTAACCAAAGATGTAAAGGATCTGTATGCTGAAAACTATAGAAAGCTTACGAAGGAAATTGAAGAAGATTTAAAGAAATGGAAAGACATTCCCTGCTCATGGATTGGAAAAATAAATATTGTCAAAATGTCAATACTACCCAAAGCTATCTACACATTCAATGCAATCCCAATCAAAATTGCACCAGCATTCTTCTCGAAACTAGAACAAGCAATCCTAAAATTCATATGGAACCACAAAAGGCCCCGAATAGCCAAAGGAATTTTGAAGAAGAAGACCAAAGCAGGAGGCATGACAATCCCAGACTTTAGCCTCTACTACAAAGCTGTCATTATCAAGACAGCATGGTATTGGCACAAAAACAGACACATAGACCAATGGAATAGAATAGAAACCCCAGAACTAGATCCACAAACGTATGGCCAACTCATCTTTGACAAAGCAGGAAAGAACATCCAATGGAAAAAAGACAGCCTCTTTAACAAATGGTGCTGGGAGAACTGGACAGCAACATGCAGAAGGTTGAAACTAGACCACTTTCTCACACCATTCACAAAAATAAACTCAAAATGGATAAAGGACCTGAATGTGAGACAGGAAACCATCAAAACCTTAGAGGAGAAAGCAGGAAAAGACCTCTCTGACCTCAGCCGTAGCAATCTCTTACTCGACACATCCCCAAAGGCAAGGGAATTAAAAGCAAAAGTGAATTACTGGGACCTTATGAAGATAAAAAGCTTCTGCACAGCAAAGGAAACAACCAACAAAACTAAAAGGCAACCAACGGAATGGGAAAAGATATTTGCAAATGACATATCGGACAAAGGGCTAGTATCCAGAATCTATAAAGAGCTCACCAAACTCCACACCCGAAAAACAAATAACCCAGTGAAGAAATGGGCAGAAAACATGAATAGACACTTCTCTAAAGAAGACATCCGGATGGCCAACAGGCACATGAAAAGATGTTCAGCGTCGCTCCTTATCAGGGAAGTACAAATCAAAACCACACTCAGGTATCACCTCACGCCAGTCAGAGTGGCCAAAATGAACAAATCAGGAGACTATAGATGCTGGCGAGGATGTGGAGAAACGGGAACCCTCTTGCACTGTTGGTGGGAATGCAAATTGGTGCAGCCGCTCTGGAAAACAGTGTGGAGGTTCCTCAGAAAATTAAAAATAGACCTACCCTATGACCCAGCAATAGCACTGCTGGGAATTTATCCAAGGGATACAGGAGTACTGATGCATAGGGGCACTTGTACCCCAATGTTCATAGCAGCACTCTCAACAATAGCCAAATTATGGAAAGAGCCTAAATGTCCATCAATTGATGAATGGATAAAGAAATTGTGGTTTATATACACAATGGAATACTACGTGGCAATGAGAAAAAATGAAATATGGCCTTTTGTAGCAACGTGGATGGAACTGGAGAGTGTGATGCTAAGTGAAATAAGCCATACAGAGAAAGACAGATACCATATGGTTTCACTCTTATGTGGATCCTGAGAAACTTGGCAGGAACCCATGGGGGAGGGGGAGGAAAAAAGAAAAAAAAAAAAAAAGAGGTTAGAGTGGGAGAGAGCCAAAGCATGGGAGACTGTTAAAAACTGAGAACAAACTGAGGGTTGATGGGGGGTGGGAGGGAGGAGAGGGTGGGTGATGGGTATTGAGGAGGGCACCTTTTGGGATGAGCACTGGGTGTTGTATGGAAACCCATTTGACAATAAATTTCATATAATAAAAAAAAAAAAAGAACAAAAAAAAAAGCATAGCTAATCATAGGGCATTGTCTTTTTGTAAGTACACCTCAGGCTACAAAATAAAAGCACTTTAATAAAAAGCATCTGTGCTGGTAAAGAAGAAGATAAACTGTCACTATTTGCAGATGACATGATACTATTTTTAGAAAGCCCTAAAGAATCTACAAAAAAACTATTAGAATAAATTAAATCAGTAAATTTTCAGGACACAAAATTAATTCTGAGAAATCAATTGTGTTTCTATATATTAATAAGTGTAGAAAGAAAAATTAAGGAAACAATCCCAATTATTACAGCTGCACCAAAAAGAATAAGATACCTAGGAATAAACATCACTAAGGAGGTGAAAGACCTGTACTCTGAAAATTATAAAACATTCATGAAAGATATTGAAGATAACAAACAAATTGAAAGATATTCCATGCTCATGTTTTTTGAAGAAGTAATACTGCTAAAATTTCCATACAACCCAAAGCAATCTATGGATTCAATCCCTATTGAAGTACCAACAGCATTTTTCACAGAACTAGAGCAAATGATTTTAAAGTTTGTATGGAATCACAAAAGACTCCAAATAGCCAAAGCAATCCTAATAAAGAATAACAAAGCTGGAGGTATCACAATTCTAGATTTTGAAATATACCACAAAGCTATAGTAATTGAAACGGTATGGTACTGGCACAAAAATAGACTGGGAAACAGTATGGAGTTTCCTCAAAAAATTAATAATATAAATACTATATAATCTAATAATTCCAGTACTGGGTATTTACTCCAAAAAAAAATACTAATTCAAAATAAACATGCATGCTTAATGTTAATTGAAGCATTATTTACAATAGTCAAGATATGGAAGCAACCTAAGCATCCATCAATAAATGAATAGATCAAGAAGACATGATATATACATACAATGGAATATTACTCACCCATAAAAAATGAGATATTGCCATTTGTGACAATGGATGGACCTAAAGGTCCATTATTACACTATGTGAAATAAGTCAGACAAAGAAAGGCAAGTATGATATGATTTCACTTCTGTGTGGGATCTAAAAAGCAAAACAAATGAATAAATGAAGAAAAAGCAGAATCAGACCTATAAATACAGAGAACAAACTGATGGCTGACAGAAGGGAGAGGAGTAGAGGGGTGGGCAAAATCTGTGAAGGGGAATGGGAGATATGGGCTTCCAGTTACGGAATGAATAAGTCATGAGAATAAAAGGCACAGAAAAGAGAATATAGTCAATGGTATTGTAATAGCATTGAATGGTGACAAGTGGTAGCTACACTTTTGGTGAGCATAGCATAACATATTATTGACAAGCACCGAGTAATGTATAGAATTGTTAAATCACCACATTATACACCTAACATCAATATAACACTGTATGTTGACTATACTAGAATTAAATTTTTTTAAATAAAGTTGTTGAACCACTATGTTGTACCTGAAACCAATATAACATTGAGTGTCAACTATACTCAAATTTAAAAATAAATAAATAATTTTTAATTTTTTTAGAGCAAGAATATAAGTACTTACAGAAAATCTTCTATAAGCCACTATATAACTAACTACTCCCAGAGATTAATGAGCTCCCCAAAACAAAATGGCTGTAAAATGCAATGTAAATTAAAGCCCAAATTGAAATATTATGTAAAAAATTTTAGTAAACACAAATTTTCATAATAGAAAGATGGTTACTTCAATCTACCATCCTGATAAAAATAAAGAAAAATACTGATTTTTTTTAAGTAATCTCTATGCCCAACGTGGGCTTGAACTCATGACCATGAGATCAAGAATCACATGCTCTACTGACTGAGCCAGCCAGTTGCCCCTCAAAAATACTGCATTAAAAAAAATAAAACTTGAAAATACTGACAATATGAAGAGTCAATAGGAAACTCCTAAGTCAAAAAAATTTTTTTGGAAGTCTGAATGCTAAGCACTGGTCATGTTCAGAATGCACTTGCCTATAAATAAAATCATTATGCTTCATGGCAGTGCCTGGCTGCAGAGATGGAGATGGGAACCCAGGGCTCACATGAAGCTGGAACCTGTAGTGGTCTTCATCCTCAAGTAATTACGGACCAGAACTAAACCTGACACCATTCAAAAGGAAAATCAAAAATCAGCCATCCCTGGAAGTTTATGGCCATGGTCCAGCTGTTGCTTGGATTTGGACTTCACATACGATTTTCTCCAATTTCCCCAACATATTGCCAGCAGCTGTGGGAGAGTGGAATGGGAAGTTATTGTTTAGTGGGCATAGAGCTTCAGTTTGGGATAATGAAAAAGTTCTGGAGATGGATGTTGGCAGTGGTTGCATTACAATGGTAATATGTGTAATGCCTCAAGACCATACACTTTAAAATGGTTAAAATGGTTATTTTTATGTTATATATATTTTACCACAATAAAAAATATTATAAAACCATCAAGAAGAGGTAATAGAGGAAAATAACATAAAAATACATGAATAATATGAAAGAAGGCAAGAAAGAAGAAACAAAGAACAGATAAGACAGATAGAAAACAAACAGTCTTGGGACACCTGGATGGCTTGGTCGGTTGAGTGTTTGACTTGATTTGGGCTCAGGTCATGATCCCGGAGTCATGGGATTGAGCCCCAGAATCAAGTTCCATATTGAGCATGGAGACTGCTTAGGATTCTCTCCCTCTCTCCCTCTCTCCCTCTGCCCCTCTCCCCTGCTCACATTTTCTCTAAAATGAAAATTAAAATAAAATAAAATAGTCTATCAGTAACTAAGGACTGGAAGCAAAAATTTGCAGATGACAAGTATGTAAAGAAAATACTCTCCCAGAGTATAAATAATGTATGTTGTGAACATTTTCTATATTTCACAGTGAAAAAGACTTCTGAAAACAAAAAGAAATTCTCTAGAAATCCACATATAGACACCTCACCATTGCCTTTTAGACATTATTCCTACCTTCACTCTAGGAGCCAATTTAACCCAAACTGTATGAAAACTATGGATAAAGAAAGGATGCTACACCGAGGGGTCTTGTGGGAGTCATAAACCATCCCAAGGGGAGACTGAAAACTTCATAATAATCTCTATGATGAAACTTTAATTGTACCCTTGAGAGTCTCAATAATACATCCTATGCATTTATTTATCTGTACCCCTTCTCAAAATCTCCTCATGAAGTTTATATCTTACTTTGTTCAACTATTTTAAAACAAAAGTAACCAATATATAAAATTCACCTATTGAATTTCCTCTGCTGAGTGAGACAAATGAAAGATCCAGGTGCTTGGGGGTGATTGAGGTCTCTCATACAGCTCTTGATGAAAATATTGTTATGTCAATGGAGGTCCGCACCTCAAGGATAGATTGTAGGGCTGTACTTCTTTCCACTGGCTATCCTATTGCCCAACAGAAGTACCCTAGTGCTATAACTGTTTCTTTGGAGCACTTCAGGAAGGGAAGAAAGGGAGTGTCAGAAGTTAATTTTGTCTATCCCAGGATTCTCAAGGTCAGGCTCCCCCATTTTGATTCCACATAAAGGAAAGAGAGGAATCAATAAGAAGATATCAACTCAGAGTTCACTCCCAGCTTTCTCCACACTTAGACCTATCATGAAGGGTAAGTAACTTTTCTGTCTAGGCGTCATTGCACTTTTTCTAAGACATCCATAAATGGAATTCTAGCTCCAGTAAAGTCCCATTTTAAAATTAATACATTTTGGCAAACTTGGGTGGGTTTCATGCCTCTGGATATGTGATTTCATCCACAATATCTCCCATAACATAATAATAAGTTATGTTACATGAACTGTTGACTCCAGTGCCCAGCTACTCAGATCTCCCTCAGCTTAACAATCCCTGAAATTTTCTTGCCTGATGATTCATAAAAGAATGCCTCATTATTCAGAAATTTGATAAATCACATAATTTTGTTTTAGAAACTATTCAACATTGTACTCAATAACTCATTTTCTACAATGCCCTCAATTAAATATAACTTATTCCCAGTTAGTCTTATGCACATCACAGGTAATATAATGCCCTTCCTTTAACCATTTTTCTACATCTTGAATTGTTAACACTACTATCTTTTAATGTCTTCTTCTTTTATATCTGACAAAGCTCTATGTCTTTAAGTACCAAAATATATAAGAAAGTCAATAAAATAAAAAACCTGAGCAACCAAAGAGAGCTACCCATAGCTCTGCTATGTGATGCACTGGAACCTACTGACTTTTTAAGGTTTTTAAGGTTAAGGTTTAAGTTTTTTAGGTTTATTTAATATTGGTTTTCATTTGGGTTTTTAAATGGTTATGTTAAAAAAAATTATCCTAGTTACTTGGTAATCATAGTTGTTGGTAATATTATTATACTAGTATATTCCAGGAACTGTACTAGGCATACATGTTCAACAGTATTTTCACAAAAGCTCTGAAAAATAGGTGCTGCCTCACTTAAGAGCATACAGTATGTCATATGGTTTTGATCCCAAATCAATCTAGATGTTATCATTTATTTTCCTCTAACTACAGTTATATAAGAGGACCACTGAGTTACGTATTACTGGACTGAGCCAATCAGTTGTGAACCTGATCCAGCTATGGTATGTCACCACATAGCTATTGTCAGAGTGGGTGATCTCGTCCTCACCAAAGCAGCCGCTTTCCTCCTAAAAATACATTCCTAGTCCATCAGAGAGGCCCATTTTTTCTTTCTAGGTTATATGTACAGCAGCTCCACTCCACTACTGGACCATCCAAACAAAGAAAGCGTTTACATTGATCTATGCGCCCAAGACAGATTTGAAAAACATTTGGTAGGGAAAATCAACAGGATATGGTGATTGACAGCCTATGAGAAGTGACAGAATTAGAGAGTGCCTGGAATGATTCTCAAGTTTTTCGCTTTAGCAAATGCCAAGAGTGGAGCCATTCACCAAGAAATGTACAAAAGGGACAGGAAACTCTTAGAAAGAAACAGATGAAATAAGAGGTATTAAGCAGAATGGTGATTATAGATTTGAAAATATAAAAAAGGGTAAATAATTAAGGAGGCTTATATTTAGAATGAACACTCAAACATGACAGAGATATGAGGCAAGAAGGGATTAATGGGCCACTGGTTTAAACACGACCTTGCTACAAGTCACATAAGACTCTGTCCAATGATGTTCAGATTGGACGCTCAGTGATAGCCCATAAATTCAGTAGATGAGCTTTTTTGTGATAGGATTGGCAAGACCAAAATTTACCCAACCACTAATTCACTCAATAAATGCCTACTATGCACCAGAAACTCAATCAACTGAGAATATAAAGATAAATTAACATCATTACTTAATTATAAAAGTTGTCAGGCTAGAGGGAAACATAAATACATGATTTAGTCATTATGCACATGCTCTAGTAGAGACATCCATAACATGCTATAGAAATATTAAGCAGGAATTTATCTTATAGGTAAAGACAGAGAAACTCAAATATCATATGATTTCACTTCTATGCAGAATCTAAAAAACAGAATGAATAAACAAACAAAAAGCAGAATCAGACCTATAAATGCAGAGAACAAATTCATGGCTATTAGAGGGGAGGGAGGTGGAGAGATAGGGCAAATAAGTGAAGGGGAATGGAAGATACAGTATTCCAGTTAAGGAATAAATCATGGGAATAAAAGTTACAGCACAGACAATATAGTCAATGGTATTGCAACAGCATTGTACAGTGACACATGATAGCTACACTTGTGGTGAGCATAGCTTAACATATAAAGTTGGTGAATCACTATACTATACACCTGAAATTAATGTAACATTGTTACACTCAAAGAAAAAATTATTTTTGTTTTTAAATAGTTTTGGGGTGCCTGTGTGGCTCAGTAGGTTGAGCGTCTGACCCTTGATCTTGGCTCAGGTCATGATCTCACAGTTCATGAGTTTGAACCCTGCGTTGGGCTGTGCACTAACAGTGCGGAGCCTGCTTGGATTTTCTCCTTCTCCCTCTCTGCCCCTCCCCTGCTCATGCTTTCTCTCAAAATAAATAAACTTAAATAATAAATAAATAAATAAATAAATAAATAAGTTCTGACTTGATGACTTTAGTAAATATCAAAAAGATATCTAGAAATCTTCATCATCAAAAACTAGGATGTAAAAAATTGATCAGTCTATTAATTTTTTAATCATTATAAGCTCACTTTATGGGTCAAGTATCTTAAGATATGTGTTTAAGAATATTAATAAAGTGCTTATTATAATATAAAACATTGATCATCTAAATCTATCACAAGGGAGTTGATTAAATCTATGGAAGACAATGCAGCCATTGAACTGATGATATAGAGCTATAATATATATTTTTAAATTTCAATTGTAGTTGGAGTATATATTAGTTTCAGGTGTACAACATAGTGATTTGACAATAAGCTACATTACAAAATGCTTACCACCAAATGGGGCCCCTGGGTGTCTCAGTTGGTTAAGTGTCTGACTTTGGCTCAGGTCATGATCTCACAGTTCATGGGTTCAAGCCCTCCATCAGGCCCTGTGCTGACAGCTCAGAGCCTAGAGCCTGCCTCAGATTCTGTGTCTCCCTCTCGCTCTCTGCCCCTCCCCCACTCACACTCTGTCTCTCTCTCTCTCTCTCTCAAAAATAAATAAACATTTAAAAAAAATTTTTTTTAATGCTCATCACCATAAAAATAGTTACTGTCTGGCACCATACAATGTTATTACAGTATTATTGACTACATTCCCTATGCTGTACTTTTCACCCTGTGAAAAGTCATTTTATAACTGGAAATTTGTGCCTCTTAATTCTCTTATTTCCCCTACTCCCCCAAGCCCCTCCACACTGGCAACCATCAGTTTGTTGTCTATATTTATGAGTCTATTTCTATATTTTTGATGTTCATTTTGGTTTTAGATTCCACATACAAGTGAAATCATATGGTGTTTTTCTTACTCTGTATGACTTACTTCACTTAGCATAATACCCTCTAGGTTCATACATGTTGTCTCAAATGGCAAGATTTTAATTTTTTTATGGCTGAGTAATATTCCACTGTGTATATAAACCACATCTTTTTTATCCATTCATCTACTGATGGACACTTAGGTTGCCTTCATATATTGGCTGTTATAAATAATGATGCAATAAATATAGGCATGCATATACTTTTTCAAATTAATGTTTCCATTGTCTTAAGGTAAATACCCAGAAGTGGAATTACTGGATCATATGGAGTAGAGCTTTATTTTTAAAATGGAAAAAATACTAAAGTATATTAAGTCTTAAAAACATGCTATAAACAGCCTATTTTGAAAAATCCCATTTTAATTTTTTTTTTTTTTAATTTTTTTTTTTTTTCAACGTTTATTTATTTTTGGGACAGAGAGAGACAGAGCATGAACGGGGGAGGGGCAGAGAGAGAGGGAGACACAGAATCGGAAACAGGCTCCAGGCTCTGAGCCATCAGCCCAGAGCCTGACGCGGGGCTCGAACTCACGGACCGCGAGATCGTGACCTGGCTGAAGTCGGACGCTTAACCGACTGCGCCACCCAGGCGCCCCCCATTTTAATTTTTAAAGAAAAGAATTATGCAATTCTTCAAAGAGTTAAAGTTTGCTTATTCTAAGAAGTGGGATTGTTTGGGGTGTTTTTTGGTTTGTTTCTATATTTTTCATGCTCTTAATTATTAAAAAATAAGATTTTTTCATTTTGAAAGTAAATTTTATTTGGGTAAGATAAATGTAGTATTTATAGCATCTGTAGCATTAGTAAACTGAAATGACAATACATAAGCATTTTACATTGTTTGAAATGTATTGAATAACTTAATGTTTAAAAATATCCTTGCATTTGGAGAAATCTTACTTAATATTTTTACATAAGGTTTGTGTATAACCAAAATGGCATAAAATATCATTTGTGTTCAGCAAGAAGAATTAGTCTTTTGCAACATTTAGAGCTACGTTACGTTTGCTTGTTTGTCTATTTGACTTTTGATAATTAACCTTTCCCAGTTTATGAAGATTCTGAGTTTCCTGCATGTGAGCAGGGGAGATTGCAATCAGTAATGTTGAAACTCATCATCTGTGATATGTAGACAGCATAAGAATGAATCCTTCCAAGTAGCTGAACCATATATTTTGAAATAAATACTTACTTTACTTTAACAAATACGTTACTTCAATGAGAGATTTATGGTAAATTATTCAAAACACTGTACTTGTTTAAAATAGTGAAGATTCAATTGACTAATTAGGGGAGGTTTTTTATGCTTTTTTAAAATTATTTATTTCAAGAGACAGAGAGAGAGACAGAGTGTGGGGTGGAGGGAGGGGCAGGGCAGAGACATCAAGGGAGAATCTGAAGCAGGCTCCAGGCTCTGAGCTGGCAACATACAGCTCGTCACAGGGCTCGAACCCATGGACAGGGAGACCATGACCTGAGCTGAAGTCTTCAGAAAAATATTACTATGACCCCTCCTCCTGGTTTTTATGCTAAAATTTATTATTCATTAATATGTTATAAGAGAAAATTATTCTGATGTGAAAAGCTCAGAAAGCATAATGGACATTCACAGCCCTAGGATATCTGAGATGCCAAGCACTTTCTACTTAGTGAGAGATGTCAAAAAAGAAAAAAAAAAGTTATCGCAGTCCTAATTCTTGGCTAAAAAATTAGCACAGACTAAAAGCTGTTCTATCAGCTTTTTTAACTATGGGTGGGGAAAAAATACAAATACTTTACTGCATTTAACAGTGGGTAATACTCCGAGTTTCCAAAATCTCAAAGGTAAGATAGTATTTTCCTTTCAAACCTAACCCCACTGATAATGAAAATTTAAATAATGTAAATCATTCCATTGTTATGAACCTAAGTTTATTGAAATTTGGGATATTCAGAATTATTGGTTACTTTTAAATAAGATCTGACGAGTTAGTGGATGAGTTATTACAAACTAATTGCCAAATAGCCAACACACACACCTTGCATAGGTTTCCTACCAGTTTTCCAGGAAACAAAATATCTTGTATAATGGTGTTTTCTGTCTCCTCTGCAGCCCTGGAATTTATGAACAGTTCAGAGACAAGCACTGTGACTGAGTTTGTCCTCCTAGGCTTCCCTGGTTGTCAGGAGTTGCAAAGTTTCCTTTTCTCACTGTTCTTGGGGATCTATATATTTACCATAATGGGAAATGGGATTATTGTCTGTGCTGTGAGGTTGGACCAACGGCTCCATACCCCAATGTATATTCTCCTAGGCAATTTTGCTTTCCTTGAAATCTTGTACATTACCTCCACTGTGCCCAGTATGCTAGTCAGTTTCCTCTCAGAAACAAAAACCATCTCTTTCGTTGGCTGTTTCCTCCAGTTATATTTTTTTACTTCCCTTGGTACAACTGAGGCATATTTCCTCTGCATCATGGCATATGATCGGTACCTCGCTATCTGCCACCCACTGCACTACTCAACCACCATGACCCAACAACTCTGCTATATCTTGATGTCTCTTTGCTGGGTGTTGGGGTTCCTTAGTTACTCTGTCTCCACTATACAGCTCTCTCAATTGCCTTTCTGTGGACCCAACACCATTGACCACTTTATGTGTGACATGGACCCACTGATGGCTCTGTCCTGTGCTGCAGCTCCAGTCATGGAGATCATCTTCTATGTCCTGAACTCCCTCATCATCATCCTCACACTTCTGTATATTCTTGGCTCCTATACTCTTTTACTGATAGCTGTGTTAAAAGTGCCTTCAGCTGCTGGCCTGCAGAAGGCCTTTTCCACCTGCGGATCACATCTGACAGTGGTATGCTTATTCTTTGGAGCCCTTTTGGCAACGTATGTGAGTCCCACAGCTGATAACCCAGCTGAAATTCAGAAGATTTTGACTTTGTTCTACTCCGTGGTGACTCCCTTCTTAAACCCTCTGATTTACAGTTTACGAAACAAGGACATGAAGGCTGCACTGAAGAAAATCCTGAGGATAGAATGAACGTAAACTAGTCTACTTGAGACCAAGCAAACCAATGTCCAGACATAAAAAATTAATTAAGAACTTGATTTACTGTTGCCAGTTCTCCAATGCACACTTCAAAAAACCTATTTCTCAGTGAGAATGCTTTATTCTTCAACCAACCTGGTAGAGTTAAACCATAACTGATTCATTTACATTGCAAATGTAACAGTATTTCCAACATGGATAACTCCAGTAGATAGTGATATGAGGGCATCATACTGTGCTATTGTATACTGTGTAGTTTTGGTTATTTGGAGATGGTGGTGGAAGGTAGAACAAGGGCAGTTATCCCAGGTGCACATCATTGCTGTAATCAAAGCATTAAGACAGACCAATATTTTTTTTTTAATTTTTTTTTTCAACGTTTATTTTATTTATTTTTAGGACAGAGAGAGACAGAGCATGAACAGGGGAGGGGCAGAGAGAGAGGGAGACACAGAATCAGAAACAGGCTCCAGGCTCTGAGCCATCAGCCCAGAGCCCGACGCGGGGCTCGAACTCACGGACCACGAGATCGTGACCTGGCTGAAGTCTTACGCTTAACCGACTGCGCCACCCAGGCGCCCCCCAGACCAATATTTTTTAAAGTGAATAAAGAATCTAATTTAAATGCCTAATGGGTACATACTTAAGGGATTTAATAACAATGCCTTCCTTATCCCTTGGGTCTGCATGGTTGAGAATCTTCCAGGTTAGGGATAGACTGAAAGTTTCATGCTTATATAAGAAATACGTGTCCTGGGGCGCCTGGGTGGCGCAGTCGGTTAAGCGTCCGACTTCAGCCAGGTCACGATCTCGCGGTCAGTGAGTTCGAGCCCCGCGTCAGGCTCTGGGCTGATGGCTCAGAGCCTGGAGCCTGTTTCCGATTCTGGGCTGATGGCTCAGAGCCTGGAGCCTGTTTCCGATTCTGTGTCTCCCTCTCTCTCTGCTCCTCCTCCGTTCATGCTCTGTCTCTCTCTGTCCCAAAAATAAATAAACGTTGAAAAAAAATTAAAAAAAAAAAGAAATACGTGTCCTAACATCAGATAAAATTGTAATAATTCTTTCAAGAAAGAGTTTGTTAGTATTTATTATGTTCTTGGCACTCTTTTTGTAATAATTCTTTCAAGAAAGAGTTTGTTAGTATTTATTATGTTCTTGGCACTCTTTTAAGTACCAGAAATACACCATGACCAAAATGTTCAAAGACCCGTATTCACATAGTTTACTTTCTAGTGGGGACAGACAATTTAAAAAATAAGTAAAATATATAGGATGTCAAAGCATGATAAGCACTTTGGAGAAAGTGGAATGAGGACAGAAAGTGTGGAAAAAGGAGCTGAAATTTTAACTAGGATGATCATCAGAGAAGGCCACATGAAGAAGGCAGTATTTAAGCAAAAGCTTGAGTAGATGAAGAAATGAGCCACACAGACAGCTGAGGCAGAGGGAAACAAGTTCTCTATAAGATCCCAAGGCAGAATTATGTTCAAGTAACAGCAAGGAGGTTGGTTTGGCTGAAGTAGAGAAATTAAGGGGGAAATTTTTGGAGATAAAGTCAAAGAGAATGATCAGAGGGCCAACTTGTGCAGGACCTTGCACACCATAGTAAGAACTTTTAATTCCATGTGAGATGGGAAGCCTTTGGAGATTTTTGAACAGAGGAGCAACATTACCCCATTTATATTATGGAAATTTTGTTGACAATAGACTAGAGAGAGGCGTGGCCATTTTTAAAGCTCTTATTTCCAGTTAAATTAAAAAAAAAAAAAAGTTTGTTTCTTTTCAAAGGAATTTGTATCTGTAATCTGTCCTTAAGGATACATAGTTGGGGATGGGGAAAAGCCAGGGAGCTCATTTGCTCAAAATGAATGGAAAGTTCTCCTAGATTCTAAAAAAGGGCATTCTAATTCTGGAATGATGTTTTTGTGACAATCTTAAGAGATAATGTAGGGGAGAGCTTGGGGAGATGGCAGAGTAAGAAGGCCCTGACCTCATCCCATCCCACACTTACAAGTAAATATCATAAATATCCAAGTCAATAAACCAAAGAGCAATCCAAAGACCGGCATAACAAACTCCACAGCTAAATATAGAGGAGCTGCACCTAAAGATTATGAAAGTCAGAAAGGCAGAGGAAGGATGCCTGTAGGAGGGAGGTAGCTGCACAAATGGAGAGGGCAGAGAAATGGGCCCTCATCTCAGGGAGCTCACCCAGAGAAGATTAATCCCAGTAATGTTTAGCTTTGAAAACCAGAAGGGCTGAATTCTGTGAGTTTGTAAAACCAGTGGAACTTGAAGCCTGGAGCTTTAAGACTCAGCTGACTCAGCACTAGGTGATGTGCCACGCTTAATGAGACAGCAGCCTGCACAGAAAGATAACATAAAAAATGGCAGTTTACACAATGAGGGTCAGGGGGAGGTGGAAAATGGGAGACAAATATGTCCATACTGATTTAGGAGCATGTTGGGGGACTCCTTGGAAAATAAGGGAGCTGGTAGGTGGGCGGTGTGAAGAGGTGAACTGGGGGAGAGAGAAGCCCCACAGGGTAGGCAGCTGTTTTTGCAGAGACAGGATAGAGGAGGGGGGGGGGGTGTGGCACATCAAGTGAGTAGAGGAAAAGCACTCCCCCTGAAAGTAGCTGGAGAGAAAGAGAAAGAGTGGAAACACAAGGGACTGAACAAAAAAATCTGTTCCCCAAACCACTGACAGGTAGAAAAGAGAGGGTTTCAATACCATTAGGACTCTATAAACAGGGGATCACAGAGTCAGAAATTCTAGAGCTCAATACCTGGCATTGCTCTGGTGGGGATGAAGGGAGAATTCCCAGAAGCAGGCAGAGAGGTCCAAGGGGTCCGTGGGCCACATGGGGAGAAGTGGTTCCCTGTTTGGAGAACAAACAGTGACTCCACCCCCCCCAGGGGACTCCAGAGACCAGCCACATTTGCTAGTATTGGAACAAAGATGCCAGAGTGCGGTGAAACCTGGCACCAGCTGTGTGTTGTGATTCGCCATAATCTCTGAACCTCTTCTGGCGCAAGCCAGCACCTGGCCACAATCTCTGAACCTCTGCCACAGTGCAATCCAATGGACGTTCTCTGGGGCAAGTCAGCACCCAGCCATTGCTCAGCAAGACCCTCCCCCAGAGGGTTGGAGCAGGTCCAAGCCACAGGGTTCTTAGAAGTGAGGGGTTTGGAAACACAGCCCTATCTGAGTTAAAATTTAGGAGGGAGGTGCTGCCTGTCAGGCTGATGGCTTAGACAGGGACAGTGTAGAAGCAGGAAGAGGGCAGAAGCCTAAGACAAAGGAGGGGTGCTTGACTGCAGGTCGGTGATAGCGCAGAGTTCCTGTGCCAGAAATTAGGAAGCTGGGTGATTCCATAGTCACCTCTCCCTTGCATGGCATACTTGCACTTGCTGCCTACACTGATCCACCCCCAAATTGAGTATAGACAAATACTTATATCTGTATTTGTTATATCTATATCTATACAAATATAGATCTACAAATATTTTATATCTATACAAATATCTGTATAGATAAATAATTTTTTTTTAATTTAAGTGCTTAGAAGTTTGGCACCAAGAATAAAGCAAGTATATTTGGGAAAAATCTCTCTCCCCACCAACACACACACTCTTTTCTCCCCTATTAACCTGTGCCACTCGCTGCTCTCCTCCACTTCATCCCCCAGGTAGATCAGTTCCTTAGAGGAAGGAATCTCCACCAAGAGGACAATTTTCCCTCCCTCTCTTGGATATTTATTCTGACCTCTGTGTCTCACTATTTCAAACCACTGGGGGAAATATAAACAAATATAGGACCAGAGATACATAAACAGAGAACTAGATGCCTCCCAATGAATGTTCTGGGGAACTATGACTTCTGTTCAGGAGGGACATGTAAATTCTTAGTAATTACTGGCATGAAAAATACATTTCATTTGGTTCAGAATACTAAAGGAAGGAAGTCTCTGGGGCCACAAATGCTGCTCTCCAGCCATGAATGTTTTAGATTGTTAAATGAGGACACTCTTGTGGCTGGAGTTTCCCCTTGCGTCTTCCTCTTGGCGCCAGAAACACCATCAGGTATGTAAGGAAAGTCTGCCTACATCAATGCTTCACGCTCCTAGATACCCACGGCTGTCAGATACTAAGAATGTGCTGATTCGTCTACAAGTTCATTCATTCTTTGTTCCTTTGTTCTTTGTAAGAAAGTGTTAGGCCCTGCAGTTCTCTTCTCCCAACACATGGGGTAATAGATTCACATGAAGGATTCACTGGTATCACAGAGTTCCACTATGCAACTCACTTAGGAAAAATGGGGCTCAGATGTCTTGGATATTTGCGGGGGGGGGGGGGGGGGGAGGGGGGGCAGGAATTAAATCTTCTTCAGTTACAATGTAGCCTGAGTCTTCTACCACTTTGTTTCTAATATTGGTCAGTAAATTTTGGTTGACAAATATCCTTTGGCAAGGGCAACTAAAATAGGATGTTATTTTTCAGAGTTGTTGGCAAGGGACAATTGGAAAGTGGAAACTGAGAAAGTAATAGGCAGACTCTCTTGTCCTTTAGATTTACCAAATTTATCAAATTAGCAAATTTATGGATTAATCTTAAAAATATAAATATTTAAAGGAAAAAGAACCCCTGCACTTATAATTTTTAAAATGCTCTTCTTTGGTCAAGCAGCTTAAATTTCAAGCAAGTAGCTGGTGTTATGGAGGAGGAGCTGGCTTCCTTATCAGTTCATATAGAATGGATTGTCCGTGTTCTTTGTTGTTCCTCTTCTCTCTAACTGTTCATTTGTTGCATCACTTGAGGTGAACAGAAAGCTGAAGGAAGTAGATTTAAATTCACCCTTTGAGCTACTAACAGATGTGTTGTGAAGGTAAAGGAAGCAGAAATGGATGGATGCAGTGAGTTTCAAATTATTTGTGAAATTCATTTATCCCTCATTTTCTGATCCTGTATACCACAGATAACTAAAGTTTCAATGTAGCACAAATTTTAAAAGGTCCTGGACATCCTGAAGTCAGATGACCAGGGAGGAGTTAAGACTTATGAGTTTGGGTTCCAACTCAAAATCATGAACTGGAATTATATTTCTTTTCTTGGTGCCAAGAACTACCTGGCCTATGAATAGAGTAAGTCAATTCATGTCTCATATCTCTACTTTCTCGTGAAGCAAAAAGTATCTCATTTATGTCAAATAAAGTCAGCAATCATGCTACTACCCTCACTACAAAGATTTATCTAAGTTATTATGAACTGGAATAAATATTTTTTTCAGGCCCACGGCATATAATTAGATATGTGCTATGAAACACACAGTTCAAGACACTACGGGGGCGCCTGGGTGGCGCAGTCGGTTGGGCGTCCGACTTCAGCCAGGTCACGATCTCGCGGTCCGTGGGTTCGAGCCCCGCGCCGGGCTCTGGGCTGATGGCTCAGAGCCTGGAGCCTGTTTCCGATTCTGTGTCTCCCTCTCTCTCTGCCCCTCCCCTGTTCATGCTCTGTCTCTCTCTGTCCCAAAAATAAATAAACGTTGAAAAAAAAAATTTTTTTTTAAAAAAAAAGACACTACAGAGGTAGGTGGCAGTCCTGATTGCTTTTATAAGTCATAAGTTCCAAAAGGGGAGGAATTTTATTCATCATGTTTACTATTGTACCCCAGAACTTAGTAAGCTGCTAGGAATATAATCAATAGTGAATAAATGTTTGTTAAATGCCCAAATGAATAAGTAAATGGGTAATACGCTACAATTTAAGTTTGACATTCAACTTTTTTTTTATAAGCCCAATAACTATTTTCTGACCAAAAATGACAGCATGCGGTCTGGAAAACATAGGTATAGTTATGGAAAATATATGTGAAATTACAAATCTCCTGGAAATGTTTATATATATGGTCACAGTTATAGTCCATTGAACTAACTTGCTTGGAAAAATTTAAATTTCCATAAAAATAATATTTATTATGCAGTCTTTTTCATCATTCTAAAACATTGTTAATCAATACAAATATCCAAAGTTACCTTGACAGTAAAACATTTACCCTCTGAGTTTGCTCCAGGTTTGATCCAATACTGAGAAGCAAGCTTCATGCTCTCTGAAGATTATATAAATGGCATAAGGATGCAATTTTGTGAGTATCTTAAGAGTGACATTAATAAATAATGTGGATCGGGTGCCTGGGTGGCTCTGTCAGGTAAGCGTCCAAATCTTGATTTCAGCTCAGGTCATGATCTCATGGTTTTTGAGTCTGAGCCCTGCATCACGCTCTGCACTGATAGTGCTTGGGATTCTCTCTCTCTCTCTCTCTCTCTCTCTCTCTCTCTCTCCCACTCTCTCTCCCTCTCTCTCTCTCTCCCCCCCTTAAAATAAATAAACTTAAATAAACAAATAAATAAATTGATCAATTATCCTATGTTGGTTGTCAATATATTACTAAATTTAAAATACTGGTGGTGGTTTACCCAGCCAAATATCTTGAACTTTAACAAGAAAACTTTAGGACATAGACATAAGCCTGGACAAATAGTTCTAGAAAGGTTGCTACCAATATCCAAGTTTATAGTCATATCTCAACTCCTAATTCATCCAATATGAGGAAGATTTTTCTGGTCTTGACATATCCTAAGGTAACCTTTCTATTTCTATTCATTATTTATTTAATTTAGGTAAAAGCAAGATGATGAATGGAAAGTTATGGTGCTTAGGGTTTAATTCATAGCAAAAAATGAAGAAACATGGTGTTATATACTAGAAAAATTTGGCATACCCAGCTGTAAGTTATCTCAAGAGCCTAGCCATGATGTATAATAGTGCAGCTTAGGGGAAAACAAGCCAGGATAAATGTTGGCATCCAAAAGAAAGTAATGTATAGGGGACATAACAGCTTCCATTTGTTATATGAGCCTCCAACCATCACCATAATGGAAGAGGAATGAGACTTACTTTGTATAGCTTTGGCAGAGTCCCAGGATCAATGCACAGAAGTAATAAAGGAGACATATTTTGTTCAACACAAAGTACTTTGAGAGAGCCAGAGATCCTCAACAGGAAATGAGCTAAATTGTTCTACAAATCCAGATGCCCCCTAGCAGAATGTGGCCTAGAGAGGGCTACTCAGATGATTTTCACACCATTTTACAGAATCCTGAGGTTTCTAGATCACCTCCCTCAGAGCAGCAAAAGCAAAGGGTCTCAACACTCTCACCACACAGTTCCACTTATCTGCTTTTTATTGGACTTCTGTGTATGAAACTCTAAGAAGAAAATTTATTGCTTCAGATTTATATTCAATTTTGTTTCAAAGTAAAGGAATGTATCCAAAATCTATACTTACATGTAGAATATCTAAGAGGTAATGATTTTAACATGAAAGATAAAATATTACTGAGACTCAGAGTTATAGGAATATTTGAAAAGAAGTGAGGTTCATTCCAAACCAATCTTCAAATGGCCAGAGTATCTAGGAGTTACTGGCTTTGCACATTTAAGTAAACCCCTTAAATTTCTCTGAACTTCAGTTTCCTTATCTATAAAAGAGAAGGATGAAGCACACCTCCCTACAGCTCAAAGGGTCATTTGGAAGATCAAATGAGATAATTTATGTAAAAATACGTTGTACATTTACAAGTGAATTGTTAGCAAAACCCACAAATGTTCATTGCTATTCACTCCTTGGTTACTTCTGTTTCTCTAACAGCTTTGGAATCTCAAAACGCAACAATGCATTTTGTGACTGAGTTTGTCCTCCTGGGTTTTCCTGGTCAAAGGGAGATGCAGAACTTTTTCTTCTCATTAATCCTTGTGGTCTATCTCCTCACTCTGCTGGGGAATGGGGTTATTGTCTATGTAGTGAAATGGGACAAGCGGCTTCACACACCCATGTACATCCTCTTGGGAAACTTTGCCTTCCTAGAGATCTGGTACATCTCCTCCACTGTCCCAAACATGCTGGTCACCATCCTCTCTGAGACCAAAACCATCTCCTTCACTGGATGCTTCCTCCAATTTTACTTCTTTTTCTCACTGGGTACAACAGAGTGTTTCTTCTTATCAGTTATGGCTTATGATCGGTACCTCGCCATCTGTCGCCCACTACATTACCCTTCCATCATGACTGGGAAGCTCTGTGTGATCCTGGTCTGCGTTTGCTGGGTGAGTGGATTTCTCTGCTATCCAATCCCCATTGCCCTCATCTCCCAACTTCCCTTCTGTGGACCTAACATCATTGACCACTTCGTGTGTGACCCAGGCCCATTGTTCGCACTGGCCTGCATCCCTGCTCCTTCCACTGAGCTTATCTGCTATACCTTCAACTCAGTGATTATCTTTGGGCCCTTCCTTTCCATCTTGGGATCTTACACTCTGGTACTCAGGGCTGTGCTTCGTATTCCTTCTGGTGCTGGTCAAACTAAAGCTTTCTCCACATGTGGGTCACACCTAATGGTGGTATCTCTATTCTATGGAACCCTTATGGTGATGTATGTGAGCCCAACATCAGGAAATCCAGCAGGAATGCAGAAGATCGTCACTTTGGTATACTCAGCAGTGACTCCACTCTTAAACCCCCTTATCTATAGTCTTCGAAATAAAGACATGAAAGATGCCCTGAAGAAACTCCTAGGATTAAGAAGTAACCCAAACTGAGACATGTTTGAGAGAGAAGCAGAATTTATCACTTCTAACCTTAATTATTTATAAAAACAATAGAGAATGGCTTCAGTAAGTCGTGTTCCAGCTCACACTTAAGTAGAGGGAGATACTTATTTTTCACGGTTACTTAGCAGTTCAAGTTCAGCTCATCAATGAAAAATGTTCAATAAAACATTTTAAATTATCTCACTGGATAATTATATTGTGTTATTATATATATCTTCTTTCCCTGTGATGTATCCTCATTGGTTTAATCTTAGCTGGTGGAAAGAATCACATATATGTGTACCTGGAGCCTTTCAATAGAGAGTGCAATCTTCTAAATTCAGAAAATACTCTTAAAGACAATGGACCAAGGGGCCACCACTACCAACAACAACAGCAACAAAAAGCCCACTCAGTAACAGACATTTTCCATTGTTTAAAGCTGTCTTTCACACCAAAAACAGAATATGTTTCATACTTCTTTCACTTAGAGATAAAGTACAAACTCTCCTTCCTGCCAAAGCTCTCATTCACTAGACTCCTCAATCCATTCTTCTTTCCTATTGATCCACTGTCTAAGCCCTGCACTTCACAATGATCATTCTACATGTTCTCCCATGTGGGCATCTTTACTCTTAGTGCTTACTCCCCAAATCAGTTGTGACAACTCCACTTGTAATATGGAATAACAATGTCCTAAGCATATTTTTACGCCTCTCAGAAGGCTATAGTGCAACATCTGAGTCAGGAAAGCATTAAGAGAAAATTATACCAAGAACAAATTCCATCTTTGTGCCCAAACCCCATGCTGAAACAGGAAAGCCATTAGCTGAAAGGCCAATGTACTTAAAATGAAAGTACCCCCTTTTAGTTATGGCCATTCGGGAAACAAAATTAGGTGTGCCAGAAAGATAGGCCTGCTGGTACTAGTTGATTAAATACTCTCACACAGTGTTTCTCAAACCTTTCACTCCTCAATCCAAACAAAGAATGTTTGGCAACACTGGTCAGAAAACATAGGGCATTTGGGGACAATATTTCTTTGAAACTCAAAGTTTTATCTAAAAAATGATCACAAATTATACTTTCTGTTCCACAGTACATATGTATTTTGTGTAATAAAGAATTATCTTCTCTGAGTAAAACCTTCCCTTCAGGAAGATATTTAATTAGGAGCTCTGTGTATCCCATGGCATACAATCACATACCCTGTTTGAGAAATACAAACTTAAGGAGACAATGGGGTCCCCAGAGAGTCAATGTAGCACATTATCTAATAATAACTATGGGTCAACCTACCAGAAATATTAATGAAACCCCCAGGCAAGAAGGAAGAAGGTCCCTAGAGAAAGTTACAAGATCACCTGAAGAGATACCTGAGAATTCTCAACAATGGCCAAAATGGCACATAAACTAAGACCAGCACATAGTTTCAGCACGCTCTGTAGGAAACAGACCACTAGAATCTCACAGTGCAAAGGAAGTAAAATAAGTCATGCATGAAGCTCTCACAGAGGGCTTCCACATTAAAGGCAGTGAAGGAGAGAGGCTTCGTGACCTCCCTATGAACTACTCTCCCCAAGATGACCTAGGAAATCTTCACAGTATATAGGAACCATCATCTCTGATGGGCATTGCTGCTATTATACACCACAGGTGGGCCTATTCACCTATATATTTGTTCATTCAATATGCTCAAGAGATTGAGTATCAAGGAATATTGGTTACTCACAGCTCAAAAACAAAAACAAAACTCTCAGAGTGTTTAGATCACCCTGGAACTTATACTCCCCCAAATAAGTACACTGAATTGTGTCAAAGTAATCCACAGATCTTCCCCATCTCAGGGAGTGTCTGGAGCACCAGGAATGGTATGACTTTCACAGGTATTTTGAACAAAACAGTGTGGAACTAGCTCCATCCACTGGGACTGAAACCAAGAGAAAACAGGGATTTGTTTTGTTTTGTTTTGTTTTGTTTTGGTCTCCTCTCTCAGTTCTCTCCTCTTTGTTCATTCCATTACTTATGTCCACCATCAGGAGAGGTGGCATTAAAAAAAAATTTTAAGGGTAAAATCATATCAGTGTGTATAACAACTAAGATTCACATAGGGTTTAATGGTAAATATATTAGGAAATGCTTCTTATAATTATGTTGGAAACCGTTTGTCAAATTCATTTACCATGCTTTCCCTAGAGCTAATAGTTTTTCTGTGAAGTCTTTTTTTAATGTAAAAAAGAGTAGCCTCTAGCTCAAACACATGCATTTTTATTTTGAGTCAAAGTCTGTGAATCTGATTCAAGTCATTGTTGCTGTTTTCCCAGGGGTAAGTGGCTGCTCTCTACATTACTCCTTTCTTGTCTTGTGGAGAAAAGAGAGCTCTTGTTTGGAAAGCACAAAGTTCCCACAGTGGGAAACCATTTTTTATACCAAATTATCTTACCAAAATCATCCATTCTATGGAACCCTTAACAAAAATTATGATCAATGCAGGTAAGTTTAGTTCTTCATAATCATCTTAATTTAAAAAATTAAAAAGAATTTATCTCCATCTTTCAATTTCCTTCTCTACGTGGTTTCTTGTCCACAAGACTACAACCTGCTTTGACTTAACCAGTCCAATAGGAAGGTTGTGTTTGCTTCTAGATGAATAGGTTCATAGTTCACTTTATGCATTATTCATTTAGTGAACTTGCAACAGCTGTTTCATTACAAATATATTTATATCACTTAACATAATCTCACCGAATAGAAGGATTTTTCCCATTTGATTATGCTCAGTGAGTACTATAAATATTTTATATACACCACTTCTATCAAAATTATTTTTAAGCAGAATTTTCCTCTTAGCAAAGAAGTATCTTGTTAAAAAAATTCTGGAGATTTTAATATGTTAAAGCTATCATTGTGTTCTTTTCTCTGAATTATTTGATTCTTTAAAAAGTATCTTTGGTGATGGTGTTGTGAAGAGAATAAGGTCAAATTTTGGAATATGGGAAATAATTATTTTTGATACATCTTTGATTCTTTTCTATTATTTTGAAAATTGAAAGTATTTTTTAAATAGACTAAATCTATTTAAAAATCTTCCAAATGATAAACTTTAGGAAGAATTGTAGCAGCAGTGAGAAGAGCTTTAGAAGAAAATCTCCTGGTGATTTTAATTTTCTTCTCCAATACATTATATCTGTTATATTCATCTTTAATAACATAGATTTAAATGCATATGAAGCATAACTTATCACATGAAATTAATCATTATGGAGTGAATTATAGTGACTTTTTATTGGCAAAAACAAAGGAATAAATACCAAATTGTAAATGAGCTTTAATGCAATGTAAACATCTTTAAATAGGAAGTAGCTGTAAGAATTTGTTATCTGAATATCTTTGTTGATTTTCTCCCACTATCATGAAAAAAATGATAGAAAGTAAATCTCCTAATGGAAATGGCTCAAGAAAAAAGGTAGGGGAGACAGAGAGGATGAGAATCTGTAATAATGTTAAAGCTCAAACCATTCAAATCTATACAATGTGTCAGATACAAACCTATTTTTACATGATAGCATATGTGTCCTCACATTTTGAAATGAATAGCACTAACTGCTATATATGAACAGTTTTCACTGAAAAAAAAATTAAACATAAGGCAAACCATTTTTGCCTCTAACACAAGATTTCTTTATATCTAAAAAAGATTAAATTTAACTGATTTTGCCCACTGATAAAGAAAGTTCAAGTAGCTTAGAATTGTACATTTACAAAAAATCAGGGCCAAAGAGCTCACTCAGAATAGAGCAGGACTTATTCAAAACTTGTTTTAGAATATTCAGTACATTTTCCTGCATCAAACTGCCTATCCTAAGAAAAGTTTCAAATGTCTCAGCAGAAAAGTGACTTGTCATTATCTGTCTTCTCTCCACAGTCTGGGGGCCATGAATAAGTCAGGGATATCTACTGTGACACAGTTTGTCTTGTTGGGTTTTCCTGGTCCCTGGAATATACAGATCATCCTTTTCTCAATGGTTTTGTTGGTCTACATCTTGACTCTGACTGGGAATATGGCCATCATTTGTGCAGTGAGGTGGGACCATCGACTCCATACACCTATGTATGTGCTCCTGGCCAACTTCTCCTTTCTAGAGATCTGGTATGTGACCTGCACAGTCCCCAACATGCTGGTCAATTTTCTTTCCAAAACTAAGACCATATCATTCTCTGGCTGCTTCACTCAATTCTACTTCTTCTTTTCCCTGGGCACAACTGAGTGCATCTTCCTCTGTGTCATGGCCTATGATCGGTACCTGGCCATCTGCCGTCCACTGCACTATCCCTCCATTATGACCGGGAAGCTCTGTGTCATTCTGGTGTGTCTTTGTTGGCTCATTGGTTTCCTTGGACATGCAATTACTATTTTCTTCATTTCTCAACTACCCTTTTGTGGTCCCAACATTATTGATCACTTCCTGTGTGATGTGGACCCACTGATGGCATTGTCCTGTGCCCCCACACCAATCATAGAGTATGTATTCCACTTTGTGAGCTCTCTTATCATCATTCTCACCATTTTGTACATTATTGGGTCCTATGCCTTAGTGCTCAGAGCTGTGCTTCAGGTTCCTTCTTCAGCTGGGCGGCAAAAGGCCTTCTCTACCTGTGGATCCCACTTAGCTGTGGTGTCTCTATTCTATGGAACCATAATGGTGATGTATGTGAGTCCTACATCTGGCAACTCAGTTGCTATGTATAAGATTATCACACTGATATACTCTGTAGTGACACCAGTCTTAAACCCCCTCATCTATAGCTTACGCAACAGGGAAATGAAATTTGCCCTCCGTCAGGTCATTTGTGGAATAAGAATCATCCGACCCTCATGAAAAGGTTTTGTGAGAAACAATGACTCTTTTTCTGAAAGTGGAACAGTAACTCTTTTCTTCCAATACAAACTGATTTGACTTTATTCATAACACATAATAGTTCTGTGGTACAAAACAAAATTCATGTATTTAGTCATATTTGGATGTGCTTTTAGTTTCATGAATCTGTTTCCTTGGAAAGAGATTGCCATCCAACACAGAGAAAAAAATAACTCTTAAAAATCTCAATATTTACCTCCAGGAAGGTTTTGATTTTTTAGGTATACAATCTCTGTCCATACAACTTGGTTAAGAGATATGAATCAAATTGGTTATTTGCTTACAAGGCTGTATAATGCTTCATTTTAAAAAAATGTTTAGTGTTTATTTATTTATTTTGAGAGAGAGAACTTGCAAGGAGAGGAGGGACAGAGAGAGAAGGAGAGAAGGAGAAACCCAAGCAGGCTCCATGCTCAGTGCAAAGCTGAACATGGGGCTTGATTCCATGATCATGAGATCATGACCTGAGCTGAAATCAAGAGTCAAATGCTCAACCAACTGAGCCACCCAGGCATATAACACATAAAATGCCTTTTGCCATTTCAACTTGGACCAATCTTGAAAGGGTTTTCACCCCAAAGCACAACTTGGAGAATAAGACCACCCCAAATGTGAGTCTATATGGAGTGGGTCACCAGAATCCACGGATGAAAGAAGTCATAAGTAGCCAATCAATGAAGCACTACATACATCAGGTAACTACAGTTTAGGGAGCTCTGCCCCCACCAAAAAAGGAAACACTCCATGAGAGAAAAATCAACGTACAAACTTCTGCCAAACAATAGGGCAACAATACCACTCAAGGAAAAGCTTTTCACCTTTATTTTTCTCCCACCTGAAACCTAGAGTAACCAGAGGCAGTGTAGTCATGTGGGAGAAAAGGAATAAAAGGGCAGAGGAAAAGTAGTACATCAAGTCTGAGTCAGACACAGTCTTGAGAAATAAGTTTTAATTTGGATAAAAGATTAAAATTTTGCTTTTAAACTATACTACAATTTCCAATATCTGGACAAGAGAACCCTGTATTAATACTAAAAGTAACCAAAAAAGCTATCACAGTGATATTATCCACAGATGGAAACAAATAGAACATCAGAAAGTGTGTGAAGTAGAAATGGTGAAAAAAAAATAAAGTTTCTTTGTGTTTATATCCCACTAAGTCCAAAACAATCAATTAAATAATTAAAGTGCAAATGTTTTTAAAATGCTGTAGCCTAAAGAAGGAAGAAAACCTTCACCTGAAGACCAAAAGGTATGTTTTTGTAAGTATTCTTGGGCAACTGGACAGCACTATACTTCAAGGTGAGTACAGGAACTTAAAAAAGGTGGGAACAGAATCAGAAAATCTACTTGGGAAGCTACTAATGACAGATTTGAACAATCCACTACAGTTTGGCCTTCATTCAGCACTAATATTTTAGTGATGCAGCTGAATTCATTAGCTGAAGGAAGAGAAAGTATTTTGTATAAAATAGCTCACACGTATCCTACTACTGCAACTTATTAGATGCTGAGTATGTAGCTATACCTATCAAACACCTATTCCTTTGTTAAGATTCAGTTGAGACCTCACTTCCACCAGAAAGCCTTCCCAACATTCCCAGGTTGCACTATATGTCTCTTCATAATGCATATAAAACACACCAGGTAATTTTTCATCATTGTACTTACAAACTCTTTGAGGTGAGTCTATTAGGTATCTGTCTCTTCCTCTAGAGTATAAGCCCTTTTAGGACAAGGACAGTATCTTATCGTTTCTTCCCCAGCATGTAGCATGATAACTGACTGAATTATAGTAAGCATGTAAAGAAAGCAGGAGCAGGGGCCAACATGGTGGGGAAGTAGCGGGAATTCGTACTCCCCCCTCTCTCAAAGAAGTGTAAAAGCCAGAGGACTTTGAACACCAGAGCCTGGGAGGTAAAGAGACTGAATCTGCTAGGAAAAAAAAATGGGAAAGCTGGAAGAAAGATAGGTGGGTAACTGCGGACTGGGGGAGATTAAAAAAAAAAAAAAAAAAAGGCCACGTGGGCACGGAGGGGAGGGACCCTCTTCTGCAGAGAGACAAAGGAAAGCGAAAGAGCCACTAGGGAAGTGCAGGACCATATCTGGACAGGAGAAAGACTTCGGACTGAGACTGAGAGGGATCCGACCTCTAACTGCGGGGCTACTTCGGTCTGGAGCTGGCTCCCTGTTCATACACCTGGGGAGGAGGGGAACCATGCCGGGGTGTGGTTGCAGGTCAGGGGCTCAGTCGGCAGCTGGAGAAAGTGGTTCCCTCCTTGGAGGGCTGTGCGATAAAACAGAACCTGCTTGCGTCTGCCATCCCTGGGCACAGTGGCTGGGCTGAGGGCTCAGTGTGCAGGAGGATAAGGCCACCGTTTCCCTGGAGTGCTGTGGGAAAAGACAAAGGCTGCCTGTGTCCGCCACCCCGGGGTGGGGGGGGAGGGGGGGGCTCAGTCCACAGTAGGAGAAGGCAATCCTCCTGTAGTGCGGCTGCACAGACAAAGCCAGCCAGGACCGCATCTCGCCGCACTGAGAGGCGCTTCCCTAGGGCTAGAGCGCACTGAGCGGGACTTTGAATCCTAGCCCAGCGCAGGGTGAGAGGAGTTGGCGGAGAAAGACCGCCCCATCTGTGCTCGCTGCACAGTGAAGACGACTCAAACTGAGTCCACCAGGTCCGGCTCCGTGGAGAAGAGACTGGGGGATCACCATCCCCCCCCCCCCCCACCACCACCACCGCCACCAAGACGGGACCTCAGGGATCACTCCCGGGGCCCATAGTGGAGGTGGGTTCAGATTATGCCACACCATACCCCTTTGCACTGGGTAATTGTGTATCCACCAGAACGGCACAGACCCTGTGGACAGCTACTACCTACAAGCGCTGCAGCATTGCCCAGATTAACTCTAGGTCAATTCTGGATATATAGATACATTCTCCACTCCCCCCACCCCCGCCCCATTTCGCCTCCTTATCCCTTCCCTCCCCTCCGCTGGTTACTCTGGTTATTGGTCTGTCTAAAAAAACATATTTAATCCATTGTCTTGACACATGTTCTACACCTCCTTCTTCACACTCCTTTCTCTCTCTCTGGAATAATCAAGCCATATAGTTTCTCTGTCTGGGTAACTTTATCTTTGTTTCTTTTTCCCTGCCTCCTTCTTTATTTTCCTTTCTCCCTCTCTGGATTAAGCCTTTTAGTCTCTTTGCCTAATCAATGTTTATACCCCCCCCCTTCATTTCTCTCTTTGTATGTGCTCTTCCATCAGCACTGCCTCCACCCTCTTCTTTACTTGTAGTCGGTGTTTTGGGATTTTTTGTTTTTAGTCTTCAGGGTTTTTTTGTTTACTTGTTGGTTTGTGTTATTTGTGTGTTTGTGTGTCTTTTGTCTCCTGTTTGTCTACCTGTTTTCCTTTACAGGGCTACTCCAAGGAACAAATCAAAGCATATCTGGTGGAGGGTCCAAAATAGTAAGCATGTAAAGAAAGGAAAAGTTTTTAGAACTGGATGAGTGAGCTAGTTCCTGAATCAGTCCTCACTGAATTAAATATACTTTAGTCACAAAACCACTAACTGTTTACATTTTTTTAATTTAAGGAAATTATCACTTTTAAAACTATATTTTGGTATGTTTTATAATAAAAAAATCATCTTGTCATAAAATTTTTGAACAATACATAAGAGGTAAAGTTAAGAGTAAAAGCTGTCACCTTCTTCCTTACAATCCCACTTCCCACAAATAACAAGTTTAATACTGGTCAAAATTTCTATATATATATAGAAGCATGCAAATGCATATATATATATATATATATATATATATATATATATATATATATATAATGGTTTTTCTTTTTTTAAACTGATTGTATTACACAGACTATTTCATAGCAGTTATTTATTCTCCTAAAATTTTGTAATTTTCTATACAGGTACAATACAAATAGATATGCTTCATTCTTTTTCACTCTCATATTGTCCTCTTGTGGAAATAAATCATAACTTTTTTCATTTTTCCCCAACTGCTAGACAAACACTGTTTTAAAGTATTCTATTCTCACATAGGTTCAATCTATGGAAAATAAAAAATTAAAAGTAAAAAAAAAAAAAAAAAAAAAAAAAAACCTACAGTTCTAGGGAGGATCTTGTTAAAGAAAACAAATCTATCACAAATACCATCTAACTAAATAATAAGCCAAACACGGGGCGCCTGGGTGGCGCAGTCGGTTAAGCGTCCGACTTCAGCCAGGTCACGATCTCGCGGTCCGTGAGTTCGAGCCCTGCGTCGGGCTCTGGGCTGATGGCTCAGAGCCTGGAGCCTGTTTCCGATTCTGTGTCTCCCTCTCTCTCTGCCCCTCCCCCGTTCATGCTCTGTCTCTCTCTGTCCCAAAAATAAATAAACGTTGAAAAAAAAAAATAATAATAATAATAAGCCAAACACACACAAAGTCTATATAACTTTAAAGAATATAAAATTTAGAAATGCCTGTGTTCTTCTTCACCCAAGTAAAAATCATGGCACAGTGTCAGCACTTTAGAAGCCTTCTGTGAGTCTATCCTCAACTACATTAGTCTCCCTACACAGCAAGAGGGGGGAGGGATTTTGTATTAATCTTTCCCTTTTCTTTGGCTTTACTACTTACTTATCTCTAAATAAAAACTGTAGAGTAGGGAACCCAAATAATATTTCTCCACAGAAATGCTGAAAAACTGATGAACACTGTTAGAATCTACTTATTTGGAATTCTTGAAAAAAGTCAAAAATGTATAGCAACTAAGTTAATGCTTCTTCAAGAAAGAGGCAAATAACACATGGCAGGAGAGCTTTGTGAAACTTTAACTTATCTTTGCCACATCTCCTTCTCCTCAGAGAAGTAGCAGTCTTAAGGTTAGCAGTCTATATTCCTGGTGGAAGTTACTGGTTCCTGGTTCCAGGAGAAGCAGAATTGAACTTGTTCTCAGAAGTTGTTTGTCTGTTTTGACATATCTAAGGGCTCCCTGAAAGACTGTAAGAGAGGGCTTGTCTTTATTTCACCTACCTTGGAACTCTCTCAAGACACAGAAACATCTATGTGGAAAGCATTCCTCAAAAACAATAAAAGGCAAATGAACAAGCCATTGCTGCCTAGGGCAAAGGATATCAATTGAGAAAGACAATAAACACACTGAAAATTCTAGGAGGAGAATTTTGGAGAGTTAGTTACTTATTCCTGGAAATCTCCCCAAACAGAAAATATCAATAACAGGAAAGGAATTATACAAAAGAATCAAATAAAAATTCTAGAGCTAAAAAGTACATTAGCAAACATTAAAAATTCCCTAGAGAAGTTCAACAATAGATTAAAAGTAGAAATAAAAATCACTAAACTTGAAAATAGGTCAATTGAGATTATTCAGTCTGAGGAAAGAAAGAAAAAGAAATAGGTAAACCAAACAGAGCCTAAGAGATGTATGGGACACAATCAAATATACCAATATACACATAGTAAAGAGACCAGAAGAAGAGAGAAAGAAAGGAATATAAAGAATATTTTAAGAAATAATGGTCCAAAACTGCCCAATACTTAGAGATAGAATTTCACATCCAAGAAGTTCAATGAACTCAAAGAGATTCACACCAAAACACATAATAATCAAACTGTCAAATATAAAGTAAGCAAAAGAATCTTGAAAGCAAAAGAGAAGTGACTTTTACCCAAAACAATCTACATATTCACTGCAATCCCCATCAAAATAATACCAGCATTCTTCACAGTGCTAGAACAAACAATCCTAAAATTTGTATGGAACCAGAAAAGACCCCGAATAGCCAAAGCAATCTTGAAAAAGAAAACCGAAGCTGGAGGCATCACAATCCTGGACTTCAAGCTGTATTACAAAGCTATAACCATCAAGACAGTATGGTAATGGCACAAGAACAAATACTCAGATCAATGGAACAGAAGAAAGAACCCAGAAATGGACCCACAAACGTATGGCCAACTAATGTTTGACAAAGCAGGAAAGAATATCCAATGGCATAAAGACAGTCTCTTCAGCAAGTGGTGCTGGGAAAACTGGACAGCGAAAAAATGCAAAAAAAAATGAATCTGGACCACTTTCTTACACCATACACAAAAATAAACTCAAAATGGATGAAAGACCTCAATGTAACACAGGAAGCCATCAAAATCCTCAAGGAGAAAGCAGGCAAAAACCTCTTTGATCTAGGCCGCAGCAACTTCTTACTCAACACGTCTCCGGAGGCAAGGGAATCAAAAGCAAAAATGAACTACTGGGACCTCATCAAAATAAAAAGCTTCCACACAGCGAAGGAAACAATCAGCAAAACTAAAAGGCAACCGACAGAATGGGAGAAGATATTTGCAAACGACATATCAGATAAAGGGTTAATATTCAAAATCTATCAAGAACTTATCAAACTCAACACCCAAAACACAAATAATCCAGTGAAGAAATAGTCAAAAGACATGAATAGACACTTCTCCAAAGAAGACATCCAGATGGCCAACCGACACATGAAAAAATGCTCAACATCACTCATCAGGAAAGTACAAATCAAAACCACATTGAGAAACCATCTCACATCAGTCAGAATGGCTAACATGAACAGCTCAGGCAACAACAGATGTTGGAGAGGAGGTGGAGAAAGAGGATCTCTTTTGCGCTGCTGGTAGGAATGCAAGCTGGTGCAGCCACTCTGGAAAACAGTATGGCAGTTCCTCAAAAATTTAAAATAAAACTACCCTATGACCCAGCAATTGCACTACTAGGTACTTATCCAAGGGACACAGTATGTTGTTTTGAAGGGGCACTTGCACCCCAATGTTTATAGCAGCACTATCAACAATAGCCAAAGTATGGAAAGAGCCCAAATGTCCATCGATGGATGAATGGATAAAGAAAATGTGTATATATATATATACACCACATTTTCATATGTGTGTATACACACATATACACAATGGAGTGTGTATATATATATATATATATATATATATATATATATACACACACACACACACACACACACACACACACACAATGGAGTGTATATATACATATATATATATATATATATATATATATATATATATACACACACATATATATAATGGAGTATTACTCGGCAATCAAAAAGAATGAAATCTTGTCATTTGCAACTACGTGGATGGAACTAGAGGGTATTATGCTAAGCAAAATAAGTCAGAGAAAGACAAATATCATATGACTTCACTCATATGAGGACTTTAAGACACAGAACAGATGAACACAAGGGAAGGGAAGCAAAAATAATATAAAAACAAGGAGGGGGACAAAACATAAGAGATTCTTAAATACGGAGAACAAACAGGGTTACTGGAGGGGTTGTGGAAGGGGGGGTGGGCTAAATGGGTAGGGGCATTAAGGAATCTACACCTGAAATCACTGTTGCACTATATGCTAACTAACTTGGATATAAATTTTAAAAAATAATAAAATAATAAAAATTAAAAAAAAAAAGAGATGTGACTTGTTATGAACAAATGATACTAAATAAGATTTATAGCCAATTTCTCATCAGAAACCAGGAAGGCTGACAGGGCGCCTGGGTGGCGCAGTCGGTTAAGCGTCCGACTTCAGCCAGGTCACGATCTCACAGTCTGTGAGTTCGAGCCCCGCGTCAGGCTCTGGGCTGATGGCTCAGAGCCTGGAGCCTGTTTCCGATTCTGTGTCTCCCTCTCTCTCTGCCCCTCCCCTGTTCATGCTCTGTCTCTCTCTGTCCCAAAATAAATAAATAAACGTTGAAAAAAAAAATTAAAAAAAAAAAAAAAAGAAACCAGGAAGGCTGGAAGGCAGTAGGATGACATATTTAGAGTGTTAAAATAAAAAAACATAACCAAGATTTCTGGCAAAACTGTCCCACAAAAAAATGCTGAAGGAGTCCTTCAGGTTGAAATGAGAGGACAATAGACAGTAACTTAAAGCCATATGGATGTAAAAACCACTTGTGATGAGCACTGGGTGTTATACATAAGTGATGAATCATTAAATTCTACTCCTGAAACTAATATTACACTATATGTTAACGAAGTAGAATTTAAAATCATATGATTTCATTCATATGTGGAATTTAAGAAATAAAACAGATGAATATAGGGGAAGGGAAGCAAAAATAAAATAAAAACTGAGAGGGAGGCAAACTATGAGAGACTCTTAAACACAGAGAACTGAGGGTTGCGGAGAGGGTGTTGAATAGGGGGATGGGCTAAATGGGCAATGGGCATTAAGGAGGGCACTTGTTGGAATGAGCACTGGGTGTTATATGTAAGTGATGAATCAAATTTCACTCCTGAAACATTATTACACTACATGTTAACTAACTTGGATTTACATAATTAAAAAAAAACTTAAGTGGAATTTAAATAAAACTTTAAACTACAAAAAAAAGAGAGACACAAAAAACACTGACAAAGACAACTACATACATAAATATAAAAGCCAGTAATCCTGTATTTTTGGTTTGTAACTCTTCTTTTTTTTTCTGTGTGATTTAAAGAACAAATGTATAAAATAATAATTTTAAGTCTATGTTAATAAGAAAACAATTCAGTGACAGCAAATCTCAAAGGGAAATTTATACCAATAAATATCTAATTTAAAAAGAAAGGGAGGGGCCAAGATGGCGGAACAGCATGGAAGTTTTTTTGTGTCTCTCATCCCTGAAATGCAGCCAGATCAACACTAAACTACATTGCATGCCTAGAAAACCGAGTTGAAGATTAACACAACAATCTGCACAACCTGAACCATAGAACTCAGCAGGTACGCAGCACAAGGTGAACTGGGGGAGAGAGAAGCCAAGGAGGGCAGGAAATGGTTTTGCTGGCAGAGACAGATTGGAGATGGAGCAGGGGAGAGTATGGAAAAAGCACCAGCCCCCCCCCAAAAGCAGCTGAAGAGAAAAAGGAACAGTGGAAACAGCCACAGGGACTGAATAAAAAAGGGAGAAAGGAGAAAGGAGAGGGTTTAAATTCCATTAAGACTGTATAAATGGGGAGGGGAGCTCAGAGTCTGAAACTCCACAGCTCAATACCTGGTGGAGCTCAGGTGGGAAGCGCGGTTACCCAGGAGCAGAGAGCAAGATCCGAGGGGTCTGAGGGCCACACAGGAAGAGGTGGTTCCCCTGCTGGGAGAACATTTGGTAGAGGCAGTGCAGCCTCCCCACAGACAAAGGCCCCAGCAGATCCCGGAGAACGGCCACATTCACTGCTGTTGGAGCAAGGACGTTGAGGGTGAAGCCTGGCACCAGATGTGTGTTGTGATTTGCCATAATCCCTGAAATGCTGCTACTACATGATTCCACAAACTTTTTCTGTGGCAGGCTGGCTCCTGGCCACAGTCTCTGGGCATCAGCAGCAGCACGGTCTCACGAACATTACTGGGGGTGGGCGAGCACCTGGCCATTGCTCAGGGAGACCTGCCCCCAGAGAGTCAGAATGGATCAAAGCCTCAGTCCCTCAGCAGCGAGAGGTTGGGAGACACAGCCGCATATGAGATAAAACTCAGAAAAGAGGTGCCACCTGGCAGCCTGACAGCTTGGTCACGGACAGTTTAAAAGTGAGCAGTGGACAGAAGCTGGAGACAAAGGAGGGATGCTTGATTGCTGGTCAGGGAGAACACAGAGTTCTGATACTAGAGACTGCGTAGTTGGATGATGCTGTTTTCATCCCTCCCGTGCATGTGCATACACACCTACACATGCCACAACAATACACCCCAGTAACCTAAGCAGTGCCACCTAGTGGAGAACAGAGTTGTTACCCTGCCCAACTGGGCCAACCTTGTACTTGAGGAATACCGCAAGTCTCTCCAACTGCTTAGTTTACAGACTACAGAGTGCTTCATAGTTTGACTTTTAGAGGAAACCAGATGTAATTTCAATCATACTTGATTCTGTTTGCTGGTCCATCTATTCTATTTTTTTTCTTTTTCTTTTCTTTTCTTATTGTTGAATACAGAAAGAGAATAAATTTATTTTTATTTTCCATTTTTATTAAAAAGATTTTTCTTTAATTTTTTCTACTTTTTTACTTCTTTGTAACATTTTATATTCCATTTTACTTCCATCATTTCATTCTATTCTATTTTACTGTATTCATTTTTTTCAAATTTTCAAAAATTTTTTTGCTGTTTTTTCCTTTTCTTATCTTTCCCTTTTTTCTTTAATCTATCAAGTTTCTTTCAACAACCAGACCAAAACACACCTAGTATCTAGCATCCTTTATTTTATTTTTTGTGTTGTTTTTAATTGTTTATTTTTTTTTTTACTTTATTAATTCCTTTTCTTCCATCAAAATGATGAAATGAAGGAATTCAGCCCAAAAGAAAGAACAGGAAGAAATGACAGCCAGAGAATTCATCGATACAGATACAAGCAAGATGTATGAACCAGAATTTAGAATCACAATAATGAGAATACCAGCTGGGGTTGAAAACAGATTAGAATCCCTTTCTGTGGAGATAAAAGGAGTAAAAGCTAGTCAGGATAAAATTAAAAAATGTTGTAACTGAGCTCTAATCTCAAATGGGTGCCTTGGTGGCACAGATGGATGAGGCAGAGCAGCAAATCAGAGATATACAGGACAAACTTATGGAGAACAATGAAGCAGAAAAAAAAGGGAGACTAAGGCAAAAGAGCATGATATAAATTAGAGAACTCAGTGACTCATTTAAAAGGAATAACATCAGAATCATAGGGGTCCCACAAGATGAAGAGAGAGAAAAAGGTATAGAAGGTCAACAAAAACTGACCATCAACAAGGCATATCATAGTCAAATTCAGAAAATATTCAGGCAAGGAAAGAATCATGAAAGCAGCAAGGGAAAAAAAAGTCCTTAACTTACATTGGAAAACATATCAGGTTCACAACAGACCTATCCACAGAAACTTGGCAGGCCAGAAATGAGTGGTAGGATATATTCAACATGCTGAATCGGAAAAATATGCAGCCAAGAATTCTTTATGCAGCAAGGCTGTCATTCAAAATAGAAGGAAAGATAAAAAGTTTCCCAGACAAACAAAAATTAAACGAGTTCATGACCACTAAACCAGCCCTGCAAGAAATTTTAAGGAGGACTCTCTGAAGAGAAAAGCCAAAACAAAACAAAATAAAACAAAAACAAAACAAAAACAAAAAAAACAAAAGCAACAAACACTAGAAAGGGCCAGAGAACACCACCAGAAACTCCAGCTCTACAGGTAACATAATGGCAATAAATCCATATCTTTCAATACTCACTCTAAACGTCAATGGACTCAATGCTCCAATCAAAAGACACAGGGTAACAGATGAATAAGAAAACAAGATCCATCTATATACTGTTTACAAGAGACCCATTTTAGACCTAAAACACCTTCAGATTGAAAGTAAGGGGATGGAGAACCATCTATCATGCTAATGGTCATAAGAAGAAAGCCAGAGTAGCCATACTTATAACAGACAATCTAGATGTTAAAATAAAGACTGTAACAAGAGATGAAAAAGGGCATTATATCATAATTAAGGGGTCTATCCACCAAAAAAAAAAAAATCTAGCAATTGTAAACATTGATGCTCCACATGTGAAAGCACCCAAATATATAAATCAATTAATCACAAACATAAAGAAACTCATTTATAATAACACCATAATAGTAAGGGACTTCAACACCCCACTTATAGCAATGGACAGATCATCTAAACAGAAAATCAACAAGGGCTTTGATGACACGCTGGACTGGATGGATTTAACAGATATATTCAGAACATTTCATCCTAAAGCAGTGGAAAGCACATTCTTCTCCAGTGCATATGGAACATTCTCCAGAATAGATAATATGTTAGGCCACAAAACAAGTCTCAATAAATTTGAAAAGACTGAAATCACACCATGCATCTTTCCAACCACAATGGTATGAAACTAGAAGTCAATCACAAACAAAATTATAGAAATAACACAAATACATGGAGGCTAAACAACATGCTTCTAAACAGTGAATGAGTAAACCAATAAATCAAAAAGGAAATAAAAAATACATGGAGACAAATGAAAATGAAAACATCAGTTCAAAATCTTTGGATGCAGCAAAGGTTGTTCTAAGAAGGGAGAGTAAGCAGTACAGGCTATATAGCAAGAAAGATGTCAAATAAATAACCTAACCTTACATCTAAAGGAGTCAGAAAGGGGCGCCTGGGTGGCGCAGTCGGTTGAGCGTCCGACTTCAGCCAGGTCACGATCTCGCGGTCCGTAAGTTCGAGCCCCGCGTCGGGCTCTGGGCTGATGGCTCAGAGCCTGGAGCCTGTTTCCGATTCTGTGTCTCCCTCTCTCTCTGCCCCTCCCCCATTCATGCTCTGTCTCTCTCTGTCCCAAAAATAAATAAACGTTGAAAAAAAAAAAAATTTAAAGGAGTCAGAAAAAGAAGAACAAAGCTCAAAGCCAGTAGAAGGAAGGAAATAATAAGATTAGAACAGAATTAGTGATGCAGAGACTAAAAAAAACAATAGAACAGATCGATAAAACCAGAAGTAGGTTCTTGGAAAAGGTCAATAATATTTATAAATCTTTATCCAGATCCATCAAAAAAAGAAGAGAGAGGACTCAAACAAAATCAGAAATGAAGGATGAGAAATAACAACTGATACCACAGAAATACAAAAGATTATGTAAATATTATTATGAAAAATTATATGCCAAAAATTGGACAACCTAGAAGAGATGGATAAACTCCTAGAAACATATAACTTTCCAAATCTGAGTCATGAAGAAATAGAAAATTAGAACAGACCTATTACTACCAATGAAATTAAATCCATAATCAAAAAACTAACAGGGTGCCTGGATGGTTCAGTCAATTAAACGTCCAACTTGATCTCAGCTCAGGTCATGATCTCACAGTTCATGAGTTCAAGCCCCAGGTTAGGCTCTGCACTGACAGTGGGAGCCTGTTTGGGATTCTCTCTCTCCCTCTCTCTCTGTCCCTACCCCACTCATACTCTCTCTCTCTCAAAATAAATAAATAAACTTAAAAAAAAAAACTCCCAAAAAGCAAAAGTCCAGGACCAGATGGCTTCACAAGTAAACTCTACCAAATATTTAAGGAGTTAATACCTAGAAGCACCTGGGTGGCTCAGGCGATTAATCATCTGACTCTTGATTTTGGCTCAGGTCATAATTTCACAGTTTGAGGGTTCAAGCCCCACATCGGGCTCTGTGCCTACAGTGTGGAACTTGCTTGAGATTCTCTCTTTCCCTCTCTATGCTCCTCCCCCATTCATGCTCACTCTATCTCAAAATAAATAAACTTAAAAAAAATAGTTAATACCTATTATTCTCAAACTATTGCAAAAACTAGAAGAGAAAGAAAAACTTCCAAATATATTCTACAAAGCCACCATAACTCTGATACCAAAACCAGATAGACACACAAAAAAAGAAAACTACAGGCAAATATCTCTGATAAACATAGATGCAATTATTCTCAATAAAATATTAGCAAACTGAAGACAATAATATGTTTTAAAAAATCACCACAATCAAGTAGATTTTATTCTGAGAATGTAAGGATGGTTCAATACTTACAAATCAAAGAACGTGATACATCATAAAAACAGAGTTGTTAATGAGTTCAAACCTCACATCGGGCTCCAAGCTGACAGGCAGAGCCTACTTGGAATTCTCTCTCCCTCCCTCCTTGCCCCCCCCCACTTTCTTTCTCTCTTTCAAAACAAATAAACTTAAAAAAAAAAACAGAAAGAAAAAAACATTGGATCATGATGAATGGGCTCAGTAAAGTCACAGGACACAAAATTAACATACATATCCGTTGCATTTCTATACACTAATAATGAGGTAGCAGGAAGAGCAATTGAAACAATTCTATTTAAAAGTGTACCAGGGGCACCTGGGTGGCTCAGTTGGTTGGGCTTCCAACTTTGGCGCAGGTCATGATCACACAGTTAGTAATTTCGAGCCCCACATCGGCCTCTGTGCTGACAGCTCAGAGCCTGGAGCCTGCTTCAGATTCTGTGTCTCCCTCCCTCTCTCTCTGCCCTTCCCCCACTCACGTTCTGTCTCTGTCTCTCTCAAAAATAAATAAACATTAAAAAAATAAATAAAAAATAAAATAAAAGTGTATCAGAATGCCTGGGTGGCCCAGTCAGTTAAGCGTCAGACTTTGGTTCAGGCCATGATCTCACAGTTTGTGAGTCTGAGCCCGAGGTCGGGCTCTGTATGGACAACTCAGAGCCTGAAGCCTGCTTCGGATTCAGTGTCTCCCTCTCTCAGTGCCCCTTCCCCACTTGTGCTCTGTCTCACTCTCAAAAATAAACAAACATTTAAAAATATTTTTTTAATGTACCAAAAAGGGGCACCTGGGTGATTCAGTCAGTTAAGCGTCTCTGTTTTTTTTTTTATGTTCATTTTATTTTTGAGAAAGAGAGACAATGTGTATTTTTGAGAAAGAGAGACAGAGCCCGATGCAGGACTCAAACTCACGAACCATGAGATCATGACCTCAGCCAAAGTCAGATGCTAAATGAACTAAGCCACCCAGGCGCCCCAAAGCATCTGACTCTTGATTTCAACTCAGGTCATGATCTCATTGTTCATAACAGTGTGGAGCCTGCTTGGGATTCTCTCTCTCCCTCTCTCTCTGCCCACTCATGCTCATACTCCCTTTCTCTCTCTCTCTCTTTCTCTCTCTCTCTCACACACACACACTCCCTCTCTCTCTCAAAATAAATAAACATTTTTTAAGTACCACAAAGAATAAAATACCTGGAATAAACTTAACTAAAGAGGTGAAAGACCTGCACTCCTAAACTATAAAACAATGATAACAGAAATAAATGATCACACACACAAATGAAAGGCAATACATGCTTATGTATCAGAAGAACCAATATTGTTAAAATGTCCACACTACCCAAAACAATCTACAGATTCAATGCAATCCTTATCAAAATACCAGAAACATATGGGCACCTGCCTGGCTCAGTTTCTTGAATGACTCCTGCTTTTGGCTTTCAGGTAATGGGACTGAGCCCCTCATTGAGCCCTGTGTCAGGCTTCACACTGAGTGTGGAGCCTGCTTGGGATTCTCTCTTTCTCTCCCTCTGCCCCTCTCCCCCATTCGCATGCTTTCTCTCTAAAATAAAAATTAAGAAAAAAAAAACATTTTTCATAGAACTAGAACAAATAATCCTAGAATGTGTAAGGAAACACAAAAGACCCCAAATAGCCAAAGGAAATTTGAAAAGAACAAAGCTGGAGGTATCACAATTCCTGACTTCAATGTATTCTACAAAGCTATAGTAATTAAAATAGTAATGGCACTGGCAGAAAATAGACACATAGATCAATAGAACAGAATAGACAGTCCAGAGATAAAACCATGCTTTTATGGTCAATTAATCCACAACAAACGAAGCAAGAATACACAATGGAAAAAAGACAGTTTCTTCAACAAAGGGTGTTTGCAAATCTAAACGGCTACATGCAGAAGAATGAACTGGACCATTTTCTTACACTACATATAAAAATAAACTTAAAATGGATTAAAGACCTAAATGTGAGAGGTGAAACCATAAAATGCCTAAAAGAAAACATAGCCAGTAATTTCTTTGACATCAGCCTTAGCAACATTTTTCTAAATGTTTCCTCTGGCAAGGGAAACAAAAGCAAAATTAAACTATTGGGACCATGTCAAAATAAAAAACTTTTGGTCACCAGGTGGCTCAGTCAGTTACAGGTCCAACTTTGGCTTGGGTCATAATCTTGTGGTTCATGAGTTCCAGCTCCCCATTGGGCTCTCTGCGGAGCCTGCTTTGGATCCTCTGTCTCCCTCTGCCCCTCCCCCACTCATGCACAAGCACGCACACAGGCAGTCTATCTCTCTCTGTCTTTCAAAAATAAACATCAAAAAAGAGACTGCTTACATAATAAAAATTCTCATTTGAAATCATGATAAAATATAAAAAATAAAATAAAAAATAGTAAAAAATATAAAAAATATAAAATCATAATGAAAAAAATAAGACTTTTGCACAGCCAAAGGGGTGGCAATGAAAAGTGGTGCAGCCAGTGTGGAGAAGAGTATGGAGTTTTCTCAAAAAATTAATAACAGAAATACCATATGATTCAATAATTCCACAGTCAGGCCAAAAAAAAAATTCCACTGCTGGGCACTTACCCAAAGAAAATGAACACAACTTCATAAACATACATGTGCACATCTCTGTTTTCTTGCATCATTATTTAAGACAGCCAAGATATGGAAGTAACCCAAATGTCCACTGATAGACAAATGAACAAAGAAGAATTGGTATATACATACAATAAAATATTATGCAGCCATAAAAGAAAGGATGAGATCTTGTCATTTGGGAGAACATGGATGGACCTAGAAGGTATTATGCTAAGTGAAGTAAGTCAGACAGAGAAAGACAAATACCATATGATTTCACTTATATGTGAATTTAAAAAACAAATGAATACGGGTGCCTGCATGGCTTAGTTAAGCCTCTGACCTCCACTTAAGTCATGGTCTCATGGTCCGTGGGTTTGAGCCCTGCATCAAGCTCTGTGCTGACATCTCAGAGCCTGGAGCCTGCTTTAGATTCTGTGTCTGCCTCTGTCTCTGCCTCTCCCCTGTTTTCCCTCTGTCTCTCTCTCTCAAAAATAAGGAAATATTTTTTAAAATTAATAAAAAATAAAAACCAAATCAATAAACAAACAAAAGCAAAATCAGACCTATAAATACAGAGAACAAACCCAGCTTTGCCAGGGGGGAGGGGATTGAGAGGGATGGGCAAAATGAGAAGTGAAGAGGAGTAGAAGATTCAGGCTTCCAGTTGTGGAATGAATAAGTCACATGAATAAAAGGTACACTATAGGAAGTATAGTCAGTGTTGTTATAAGTGTTATAGTGTTGTATGGTGACAGTGTGGTATGGTATACACTTGTGAGCACAGCATAACATATAGAGCTGCTGAATCACTATGTTGTACACTTAAAACTAATGTAACATTATGGGTCAACTATGCTCAAACTTAAATATATATACATATATACATATACATATACATATACACATATACATATATTGAGTTTTTCAGCCCATAATCAGGTTATATATTTAAATTTATTTACATCTTTGATTTCTCTCAGCAACGCTTTTTAGTTTTCATTGCATAGGTCTTTCACATCTTCTATCAGATTTACTTCTATTAAATATTTTTGTGACTTATAAATGGTGTTTTTTAATACCAACATCTAATTGTTCCTAGCAATTGCATATAGAAATAAAGAGATTTTTGTATATGGATCTTATATCTTGACATCTAAAACATCTTATTTTTATTTAATACTTCTACTAGCCTTTTTGTAGATTTCATTGAATTTTCTACATAATCATTTCATATCTAATGAAAGACAATCTTCTATCTAGATGACTTTTGTTTTTCCTTTGTCTGATTGCACTTTCAGTATAACGTTGAATAGAAGTGATGAGAGCTGGGGCGCCTGGGTGACTCAGTTGGTCGAGCGTCCAACTTCAGCTCAGGTCATGATCTTGTGGTCTGTGAGTTCGAGCCCCGTGTGGGGTTCTGTACTGACAGCTCAGAGCCTGGAGCCTGCTTTGGATTCTGTGTTTCCCTCTCTCTCTGCCCCTCCCCTGCTCATGCTCTGGCGCTCTCTCTCTCTCACTCTCTCTCTCTCTCTCTCTGTCAAAAATAAGTAAACGTTAAAAAAAAAAAAGAAGTGGTGAGAGCAAACATTCTTGTCTTGTTCCTGATTTTAGAGGAAAAGCATTCATTTTCACAAGTATGATGTTAGACTCAGGGTTTTGAAAATGTCTACTACAGATCAAAGAAGTTTCTATCCCCAGTTTGCTAAGAACTTTTCTCAGGATGGGTGTTAACTGGAATATAGTTTCATGTGTGCAGATATATTACATATTACTTAGATTTTTATGTACCAACTTGCTCGTTTAAGTACATTATCTAATACAATTTAAATGGGGAATTTGCTTTAAAGAAAATTTATAACTGGGAACTTGACTTTTTACCAATATAAGATTTTATGAGTCACAAATCTTCATTTCACTCCTTTTCTTTTTAAATTAATATTTCTCTTTTTTTTATTTAACATTTATTCATCTTTGAGAGACAGAGCGTGAGTGGTGGAGGAACAAAGAGAGAGGGAGACACAGAATCTGAAGCAGGCGCCAGGCTCTAAGTTGTCAGCACAGAGCCCAACACAGGGCTCGAACTCATGCATGGTAGGATCATGACCTACACTGAAGTCAGATGCTTAACCAACTGAGCCACCCAAGGTGAGATTTTTATTAAATTACAATTTTTATTAAGCCTTACCCTCAGTATATAGTATTGAGCAGGCTTCCCCAAAGTTCAGATAAAATATTCTATTGTGACCTTGAAGTTTCTAGTAATCAGATTCCTATCTCTCCAGTTTCATATACCATTTTCTTCAGGATGGCCAAAATTAACCTTTATTATCTTTGAAAACCCCTTAATTACACCTGCACTTATGTGGAATTTAATTCCCCTAGATTTCTGCATGGCTTATTCCCTTACATTAAAATATCACCTCCTCACAAAAATACTCTCTGATACTCTGATCTAAGTTATGCCCTATCCTACCACTACAATTTTTGTATTGATTCTCTGTTTTTCCTCTTATAGTACCTCTGGTATTATAGATCTTTGAGTTATCTGCTTATTAACTGTCTCTCTCATGATAATGTGAGTTTCACAAAGGGAGGGATATCAGAGAGGTAAATGAATGGGTGAATTAAGTGTACCAACCCCAGAAGCCAACTGACTAATTTATTTTTTGACTGAACTGTTAGGTCAAATAACCAGGGAGCAGTCATCAAATTCATCTGCATCTGTCTTCATCTCAATCTCTTAGAATCACTGGCTTTTCCTCTTTTGGGCTGTGCATTCAACTCAACCTCCCTTCACATGAAACTAACCCAAATTGTGATGCCCCTAAGTGCTAACCATTTTAAAAATGTGATCCTGTTTCCAGGTATCTTAATTATCTTGCATAGATAAAAGATAAGAAGAATGTAATCTGGTCCTTACTTTATAAAAGGAGGATTTCAAAATTGACTCAGGAAAAGAAACTTCTGCTACTGTCATTAGTGTTTGAGTCACCTTTAGTAATCACTGTAGCCTCCTCCACTTTTCCCAAATATATGTCACATATTTATCTAAAATAGTGGCTCTATAAGATGAGCCTGTGGATTGGGGCTGATCTAGGTACACTAGAATGAGTACTCATTTGCTTTGACTAATTTTTGTGCACATATGAATTTTTCTCAAGGCAGCCTTCACATCATTGTTCCGGAGACTATAGATCAGTGGGTTTATAAGTGGGGTCACTGATGAGTAGAACAAGGTTACAATCTTCTGTATCCCAGCTGCATTTCCAGAGGTTGGGCTGATGTACATGACCATGATGGATCCATAGAAGAGAGACACCACAGCCAGGTGGGAACCACAGGTGGAGAAGGCCTTACGTCGGCCAGCTGCTGAAGGGACACGCAACACTGCTCTGAGAACCAGGGTATAGGACGCAAGGATGAAGAATAAGCTGATGAAGATAATAAGAGAGCTCAATATAGAACAGGAAAGCTCAATTCCAGGGGCAGGGATGCAGGACAGAGCCAGAAGAGGACCAGGGTCACAGACAAAGTGGTCAATGGTATTGGGACCACAAAAGGGGAGTTGTGTGATAAAATAGATAGGGACTGGATAGCAGAGGAAGGCTGTGACCCAGCAGAGGGCCACCAGGTTCATGCAGAAGTGGCTACTCATGATGTTAGGATAATGGAGAGGCCGACAGATGGCCAAGTACCGATCAAAAGCCATGAGGGGCAGTAAGAAAGTCTCAGTAATGCCCATGGAGAAGAAGAAATAGAACTGGAAGAAGCAAGCAGTGAAAGAGATGGTTTTGGTCTCAGATAGGAAGTTCTTTAACATATTGGGAACAGTGGTGTTGATGTAACAGATCTCCAGGAATGAGAAGTTGGCCAGCAGAATGTACATGGGTGTGTGAAGCCTGTGATCCAGCTTCACTGCACAGACAATGGCCCCGTTCCCCATCAGTGTCAGGATGTAGGACACAAAGAACAACACGAAAAGGAGGACCTGAATCTCTCTGGAGCACGGAAAACTCAGTAGTATGAATTCAGTCACTGTGCTGACTCCTGACATACTCATGGCTTCCTAAAGGGGTAGAGAGGAAGAAGTGTCAATGACAAAGATGACCTTAATCCTCAGGAATATTTCCTTTGTAGAGATCCCAAACTCCTTCAGATTTTGTAATTCCATTAAATAAATAATATAACTATACTACTAAAGACTATCAACCTTTCAGAGTGCTGGTATGATCAGATTTTGAATCTTTGTATTCTCCCATTTCTCTTTCAGAATTTTCTCATGGTAAAAGAAAAGATCTTATGTGATAAGCAGCTTGAAGAATGTTAATGACAGTACTAACAAAAGTAGATAAGTAAGAAAATCATGTACTTTTATCTATAG